>NW_015150799.1:429829-445309 GCF_000732505.1 Cyprinodon variegatus
TTCATCCATCCAACCAACCACTTATCCATCCATCCATCCATCCATCCATCCATCCATCAATTTGGAAGGTAATGCCGTCTGTTACAATTGTTAACCTCCAAAAAATCTCCTAGTTTGACAAAAATAGGATGTTTTAGATATTTCTTTTAAATTGTTGCTTAATTCAGTATATAAAAATATCAAGGTAACTGTAAATGACTGTTGCAGATGACATTACCTAAATGTAATTATTAGATTGTTTGAAATAATTTTAGCAGCAGTGAGGGAAAAAAATGTTTTTGTTTAAAACAGATGCAATGAATTGATAGCAGATTTTACTTGATGTGTAAATACAGTGATTCAATAAAACTGTGGCATTTATACTAAAGGCTTCATATTATTATTTGTCAAAAAATATTAGGTCACGAAAAAACAGCTAAAAGGAGCTTCAGCTAAGGGTAACCTGAATCCACTTTAAGGAGGAGGATAAAGAGATGAGGCATTTGAGATCTGCTCAGAGCAGAGTCACTGTGACTGTATCAAAAACATCCTGCTGAGATAGTTTGGTAACTTGGTCAAGTTAGGATGGTCAAGGAGAGATGCTATGACCCAGACCCAAGCAAGACTAGGAAGATATATGACATCCTTTATAAGATTCACTGTTAAATGCACAATATGAAATATTTATTTAATCATCTGTATTTTCCTAGTGGCTTTCACTCTCTTTTGAGCACTAAACTCTCTTTTGAGCACTAAACGTGAGGGAGGCAAATTCTTAACTCCCTCACATCCCTCAGGTCCAGACCCAATAGCACAGTACAGCACCAGAACCACCATGACTTACAGAAAAAAGTGAATCTATAAAGTGCTGACATACGCTGCATGCTCATCTGTATTTGTATTAATTTGTCCTTCTACTTCACACTTGTGCAATACCTAGTGTTGAGCTGTTAATTAAAATTCAAAATGAAACTGATTAAAAGCTTAGTTTGTAACAATACAAAATCTCTGAAAGGTTGAAGGAATTTAGTATTTTGATAGGTACCATTAAATTCAGTTTCCTCCACATTAATTATTTTTTTAACCAGCATTTGTCATTAACTTTTACAACAGAAAATACATATCTTTTAACAGACATAGCTTTCATCTGAGTGTGTTAATAGGGCAAATGTTGCCACATCCTTTCATATGGTTCTCTTTTAAATGCTCAATGTGGGATATTTCTTTAATCATCTCTATTTTTCTGGTTGTTTTCATTGTCTTTTGCACAGATTTTTATGTCTTTTTGTTTCATAAACCAGGACAGAAAATAAATCAGATCAAACTGCACTGTGTAGTTCTCACATATTTGCCTCCCTTCCAGACCCAAAAGCACAGTACAGCACCTTTTATGAATTACACAGCAAAGCACCATAAAATCTGATAAAGTTCCATCTATCCATTGATGCTCCAGCCAAGGGCAAAAGAACCCCTATAACAAGATTAGGACTGGTCCAGTGCATCATAATTCATATGGAGAGCTGCTGGACAACAACCTGGTCACAGTTTGTAGGTGACATTATCTGTGGCAGGCCACAGCAGATGAAGGTGATAAGTAGAAGGTGGGGTTTGCATAACCCTGATGCATTACAGAAGGAGGGGTAAAAAAAAAAAAAAGGGAAGGTCAAAAAAAGGTTCAAAGCTGTTAGCATAAAAAGTGCTCTAGTTGGGACTTTTTATTTTTATATATATTATTATGGTAAAATATAAGCACAAAGTATTTTAGCTTTAATTATATATGGATCAGAACATAAAAACAGAAACAACTTGTCTATATTTGCAGATGATGTTTCATTTGACCAGCTTATTGTATAACAGTAGGTAACAAACTAGGCTTTTATCAACAAGAGAATAAGGTCAGTGATGCAATGTTTGCAAGCTCATAAATCTCATAAATCTTTAGATCAGTAAATGCACAATATCTATGGAACAACTGAGAATTGCATTGACATCTAACAGTTGATTTAGTATTGTAATATAAAACAATGAAAAGTCACTGAAGATTCAAACACTGAAAATAGAGAAAATTGAAATTCAAACATTGCTACTGAAAAAGGCAAAACTTATGATGATACTCCCATTTCATGTAGCTTTTATTTAACCTAGAGATGTTATACTGCAGAATTCCTCCATTTACACTGTCACTACAAGCTGGCGCTGTTTTAGTGTCTGATGAAGGGCTAAACTGAAGGAACCCTCCATTCTCCCCGTCCTCCTCATGTTCTATCTGCAAAGGACATATGGATGTGGTTTAATTACGGCTGCTAAACCATAAGTAAGGGTTTTATCTTTATTTTAACTTCATTAAGAGTATAAACTGACACAATAAGTTATCCATTAAGTTCCCTGCCAGATGTGGCTGTTTTGGAGAATTTCTTTGTAAATTCTGCGTTAGTACATAAATAAGGCCATATGCGACAGCAAAGACACCTCTACCTCCTAGGGTAAGAGGAGGAAAATAAAGAATGTGTTTCTTTGGTGCTATATTGAACAAAACAGAAGTGTTGTTAGCTTTAGCTAGTGACTAAAGTGAGCTCTGGCTCATGTCTACAATCATAAGTCGCCATTTAGCTTAATCAGGTCTTGGGGTTGGTCTAAGTTTTTGTTGATCATGTAAGCCCACTGGGAAATAACTTTGCATTTTTTCTTTGAGCTTGGCCCCAGATAGCTCTCAGGAGTAAGAACCTGACCGCCATACCGGGTTCCAGGCTCCGTTCTACCTGCCGAAGCTACAGGTAGGTGTCTCAGTTTGGTCATCCTTAAGGTTTCCTCCACTGCTCTTTGTATAAATCACCACCCAGAGCCTGTTTGTCTTGGGAGACCCTACCATGGACATTTAAGACCCTGACAACTTACTGTAGCCTCTGGGATCATCAATACCCCTCCTCACCACGTAAAGGTGGCAATCAAGAAAGGGCCATCTTGTAGAGATGAGCAAATAAACGGAACGCCAACTTTATTAGATGGCAGGAAGGCTGAGTGAAATACAGCAAAGCTGCTCTGTTTCATTATTTTATTTGATGGTTATGAAATATACTGGAATTAGATGATGTTGGCAGTATTTCAGTAATCCCTCAGGAAATGTAGGACTTTGCATTTTCTAGTCAACACAGAACAACTCTAAAGATGCAAATGGATACTATAAAATGCTAAAGACAGAATACAACATATTACCTATGATAATTTTTGGCTTTGTTTTTAAAAGGAAAACCTTCTGCACACAATGTGGTATTCCATTTGCTCACAATACAGGTTATTGAGATCTAATAATGGTTGGAGGGCTAGGGATAATTTTAACGCTATTAATAATAGCATTTAAAGAAGAATGGGAATCAACAGGCCAAACTTTTACAAATCTGAAATCATCAGACACTCCCTGATGCATAGTTCTATATCGTATTTCTCATGCTTAAAGCTGTAGGGGAGAGAGAGATAGAAAAGAGATCTTGCAGAAGCTCTCTTTATTGCCTCAGCCACACCCACCTCTCTGTTACAGAAGACCTGCAAAGATCCATGCAGACTGCTGCTATAGGGCAAAAATGAGGCTAAAGGGAGACATTACGCTGAATCATCACATTTATTACTTTTGTTCAAGGTTTAGTCACATTGTTGTAGGAGCCTTTAAAGCACTGAACACCCTTTTATGCTCTCAAAATGAAGGTGGTAGAATACAATCAGGAGTAGCTCATCAAGAGCACAAATTCACTGATTATCAGCAAGTTTGAGTGTTTCTATAAAAACTGCAGTTTTGGCATTATGCTCTGCAGTTATGCTTCAATACTAAGGTAGGGCTGTTCTGACCAATATTTAGCAGTGGTAGAGCAGAAGAGCCTGAACAACAACTGCACAGTGGAAAAGGAAATGAATCCAAACCATTTTGCTGTCTGTCATGATGGAAGCCTACCTTTAAAGCTATCCCTTTAAAAGCAAAAGTGTTATTTTCTTAATTTTTTCCCTCCACAAGCTTCTCTCTGTAGGGTTTAAGCTACTCAGCAAAGCTTTGGTCCTCTGACACCCAATGCCAGAGTTCAAATAATCTCACATACACAAAATACAAGAAATACCAAAGGTTTGAACATAATGGGATCAATAGCTGTGTTATGGTTTAAGAAGCATCCTTGAAGCTGCTTGCTATTCCATTACAGTTTGTCTAAACTCCAGCTGGATCTCAGTCCACCAGCCTTGATGCTCATCTTTTTTGCCGCATGCCTGCCACATGCACTGTTGGTGGAGGTCGCCTGCGATTTCACAGTCAATCTCCAAGGGTCCTAAACAATAACCCCCCTTTCCCATCCCCATCCCTCAAAACTAGATGTTTATTTGTTGCTGTCCACAATACCCTTCTGCATTACTGCATAATAAATAAATAAATGCTGAACAGGGGAGTAAACGGAGCTCTGGATGCGAGCCTGAAAGGCACATTAGTGTTGTCATTTCCATGATGTTTGGTCTCACTCTGTCTCACAAATGTAAAATTACCTCGTTATGCTGTGAAATTGTTCACAGAGCAATAAGAGCTTTCAATACACTTGGAGAGATGCATTAAAAGCAGCTGTTAATGTGTTTTTAGCCATTACTACAGAAAGTAAAAGAAAAATAAAGTTCTTGTTTAAATGATTGTTAGTTTTTTGGGTGTTTTTTTTTCTTTTTTGCTTGTCTGACCTTATGGATAATTGGACGTAGCTGGGAGGCATGTAAGATACATAGATGGAGACTTTGATAAAAGGAAACCTGTGGAGAGAAAAGACATGTTTCTTTTCTAATGGAAGATCTCTTAAGGGGGGGAAGCAATAATAGGACATCACACAGACTTAATAAACTCACAGCAATGGCACATAATAACAGTGTTCCAACTGGGAGTCAGAGGATGACCTTACACTGAATAGCAAAAAAAAAAAACAGCTTATGCTTTCCTCCAAACAGGAAGCAGTATAGAATTGTGTCCTCTTTCTTTTTTAGTAATATGCAAATGTCTAATCTACTCCTTCTTTTCCTTTTAATGCTCATAAATGCTTTAATGGAGAAACTTCACAAATTCTTTTGAGTTAAGCATATCAAATGTTTTCAAAAAGTTTTTTTATATCAAGTCCTGGCACCTTTGGAAATTATTATCAACCTATCAGTCAAGTTTCCCATCCTCCTCCTGCCACCAAACATTTTTCAAAGAAAACATAAAGTAGAAATAAACTCTGAGCTACTACAATGA
Organism: Cyprinodon variegatus; assembly: GCF_000732505.1. NCBI lineage: Eukaryota > Metazoa > Chordata > Actinopteri > Cyprinodontiformes > Cyprinodontidae > Cyprinodon > Cyprinodon variegatus. Next base: position 435,054 of record NW_015150799.1, read on the forward strand.
TACTTTATTAATGTAGTGAGCCCTTAAAATTAGTGTTGAACCGATACCAGTACCGGGCGGGGTCCCAATCCAGCACTAAAATTGTGGTATCGTATCGGCGAGTACCAACAAATACGGCACCAATACCATTTTGAGAGCCAAAGGTTTATTCAACTATTGGCACCCATTCCAGGTAGGCAATAAAATGTTCTTCTGGATTCACTTTGTATTAGTCTTTGTCCTGCTTCAGAAAGGTAGGCAGCAGCTTGACAAAGCCATGATGGCAATTATTTTACATTCAAGTAGTATGCAGTTCTTGATACATACACACACATCAATTTCAAACAGATGGTATCGGTACAGTATCAGTATCAGCCAATACTGCACAGCCAGGTGTCGTATCGGGGCATAAAAATGGCTGTGCAATACTACTTAAAACTGAAGAGAAATGGATAATTACAATTAACTCTGGCATGAAATGATAGTGTCAGAGACTCATTTAACAACATTTTCGAGCAAATATTTTCTGCACATGCTCCCAGTTAATTAACCCAAATAAACATTCAAGTGTTAGAAATTGAACGTTGAAGAAATTTAAAGCAATTGATCAAACCTCCCAATTAATGCAAACTAGATGGATGGACAGGTGTAGGAAACCTAAAAACACTTTTCTGTGATCTATTTTGTTTTTCCAGAATTTCTCACACTGAGAAAGGCTAAAATCTGGTTCAGTGCATGTTTATTCTGTTAGAGACTATTTTTTGGTGCTTTTTTTGTAGTTGTTGCCCATCCATGATCAAATAAATGAAAAATAAATCTGACCAGATCAACATAAATAAAATATCATGGTTTTATGAACCTTGTCAGATGGCATATGAACCCTGATAATTATTTTTTACGTTATTTAAACATTGGATAAAAAAAAAACATCTAACCACAAGTCAAATATAGGCATAAACTCTTTAATTCAGAACCACCATTTAACTGGGGTCAAAGTCTGCTGTCTAAAGCCAAGTTCCTTAAAGAGACAGAAAGCTAATTGTAATGATGAGCTCCTTTGAACATTATCCTTAGATGCTGTTGCAAATTAAGGATCAAAAGTGCCTTATCCTGAAGTCAAATGACTGGAAATGTTTGCTTTCCCACTAAAAGATGCTCTACTGGGAGAGGAAATCTATGGCTTCTTGCCTAATAACAGAATTATGCTTATGGGTGTGGCATAAAGATATACACAGCCTTTAGAAATGCAATGCTTCTAATCCACAAACAGAAGATGTTACAATGTCCAGATGCTGGTAAAGATTCTCAGTCATTCAGGTCATAGTTATTCCAAAAAAGTAAAAAATAAAAAATAAAAAAAAAACATTCCACTGGACTTTGCTTCCTAGTTGAGAAGCAAAACCTCTTCAAACTTGGAAACAAAGTCCAGTGGATTGTTTTGTTTTTTTTTTTACTTTTTTGGAATACAATGTCCAGATCACGGCTGGTTTTTCACCATGTCTGAATCTCCCTCCTTCTTAAAGCACAGCCTACCTGCGCTGGATGAGGCAACAGAAGGACTGCTGGTTATTCCACTCCCAAGGCTGACAAACCACCTGAAGAGCAAACCTAATCTAATTTTCACCCCCTTCAACTCTTTCCATCATTCACAGCTCAACCTCTGTCACACTCAGTCTTTCCCACTCAAATCATTTTTCATTATTGCCGCCCCTATCCATCAAGGAGTCTCCGTCTCCCACACAACGTCCAAACCAAAGCAGGGTATTGACATTTTCAGTTCTTTAAAACAATCCGCCTACCACCCCATATTGGCTGTGACATTTTTCACTGACCAAAGATCAACCTCTAATGACATCTTCTTAGTCTTTGGTTTCAAAATGTTAATAAAGGAACATCACTCACTTCATCAGGAAACCATTTTTCCTTTACATGAAGTCTCTTTAGTAAAAGCAGCTTTGAAAGAATATTAGTCATTTGTATCCCATGTCCTTGTTTTACGTATTTATTCCTCCAAGGCCCTAATTTAAAATGCTAAATCCAGCTAAAAGGTGGCAGAAAAGAAAGTATTGAATTAGGCTGTGTAGTGCCGGGGGGAAAGCTTAACCTTTTCCAAATGCTTTCAGTTTGTCTACAGCGTTAGCAACACTGTTGTTTCTCCTTCTAACTTTTTCTTATCGTCTCAGATGAAGCAAGAGCTAGGACTGGTTTTCTCCATTATCCCCACCTCTGGGAACAGACCATTGAGTACAAAACAGAAATGAAAAGTGTAGGAAGGCAGTTTAGGACCGATGGCCAGGAAGCAAATGAAATGAATTACAAGTACCATTGTCAAAGTAGGCAGTGCCTTGCAGCATTCGAAAAAGATAAGGCCACGTCAGCAAGTGTTGTTGTCCTCCTCCGAAGGAGAGAGGTGACCTTTTGAATTGTCCTTCGGGCAAGATAGGAGGCTGTAAGAGGGGGGAAAAAAATAAATGGCTGCTGTATGGCCAAATATATGGGCAAGGCATGGGAAGGTTGTTGGAAGGTCATTTAAACAGTGAAGATGTGATTTTGGTCTCAAGACTTTTTGTGAGAAGCCATAAAAACAAAAGCATTATGCCTACAATCTCCAACCTATCTATTAGGTATACCTGTTGGATTGTATCAAAAAAGGAAACAACCAAGCACACAGTCGGAACTCAGTATAAGCAATCAGCAGTTTGATTAGTTTGATGGCTAAACAGTAAAAGGAAAAGTGATTCTTTCTGAGATATGCTCAATGTTTTTATGATATGGACATTAGATATTTATGCGTTTTTTGCTGGTGTTTCAGAAGCTACATCCTTGCAGCATCTGTGCTCCTTCAGCAGCATTTTGTTGCAAAATAGGCGGTGACCTACTGTTTACGCAGCTCAAAATGAGAATAACATCTTCCCTTGGGCTCGTCAGGTTAGTCAGAGGTGTAATCAACCATGCGGTCAGGCTCTATTGCTAACAGACAAACCACATAACCAGGTGGCCCTGATTAATTTACTCTCCATTCAGTCAGTGTAAGAAAGCTTCACCAAAAAGCAATGCATCACTGTTAGTGGCTTGGTCAAAGAGCAAGCCCACTGTGCTGTTCGACAAAATGAACATGTCATAGAAGTGTCCAGATCACCGTGAAACAGCGTGGAGCAGGTTGAAACTGGTGCCATAAATCAAGAGTACAATAATTGTGTTTTGCCAGACAGAGATCACCTGCAAATACAGTTCTTATTTGCAGTGATGTCATGTTACTGCTTCACACAAGAAATAGCTGCATTTATATAAGCCTGCATGGTCCCTGCCTGCCTCCCTCCAGTGCACATCGGCTCTGCAACTCTGAGAAAAGATGGCATGTAAGGAAGACGCTGAGGAATCTTTGTTGTCCTCCTCGCTGGTAGCTCCAGGATGTCTCAGAAATCCATAAACCTAACATTCAAGGCACTCAGCAGCAATTTATCAGCTCGTCATCACCTGCAGAGAACACATTAAACTTCCCTGAAAGTAATGCTTCTGAGTAAAAGCAAGAGCTTCCATAACAGTAAAGGCACATTTGATAAGTGCAGCACTTTTTTTCAATGCTATCAATCGAGAACCAGTGGATATGATTTGTTCTAAGTAAGAGATAAAAGGAATAAATTGCAAAAGATGTGCTGATAGACATAAGGCAAGAAAAAAAAATGTATAGCATACTGTGAAAGTGTTTAAACTCCTTGAACTGCTATACATTTTGTGATAAAACGGTCGAATAGATATATATTTTTATTGGAATTTTATGTGACAGATCAACAAGCTGTAGTGCCGTTAGTTTTCACAGTTTTTGTTGATAAAAGCAGGAAAAATTATAGCTCAGCCCTATCCGCCAACAATCACCTTTCACAGCAGGTCTTTCAGGGTATGCTTCCCCAAGCTTAGCTTGGATAGAGAGCAATGGAAGTCACCTATTCCTCTCTCCACAACAGCAGCTCAGCAGGACTGGATGGAAAGCATCGACAGAAGGCAGTTGTTCAACAGTCTGTTGATTAGATTGTTTATGTTTCTTGATTTCATGTCTTTATTTTCATGTATAAATACAACCTTCGTACAATATATTGCAGCTTTTTGATCTAATATAACTAAATAGAATAGAAAATCCGTTTATTGTCCCACAATGAGGAAATTCTGGTAAATGTGAAAAGTTGTAGAGGTAAGGGCATTTTGAATTATGACATGATAAAGTTTGGCTTGAGACATCTCATGTGCTAATAGATATACAGGGGTTGGACAATTGAACGGAAACACCTGTTGCAGTTTGTTGGGTCACCTTTTAGACCCAAATAATTAATCAGTATTGTGTTGGGCCTCGTTTTGCGGCCAATACAGCGTCAATTCATCTTGGGAATGACATATACAAGTCCTGCACAGTGGTCAGAGGGATTTTAAGCCATTCTTCTTGCAGGATAGTGGCCAGGTCACGACAAGATGCTGGTGAAGGAAAATGTATCCTGACTCGCTCCTCCAAAACACCCCAAAGTGGCTCAATAATATTTAGATCTGGTGACTGTGCAGGCCATGGGAGATGTTCAACTTCACTTTTATGTTCATCAAACCAATCTTTCACCAGTCTTGCTGTGTGTATTGGTGCATTGTCATCCTGATAAACGGCACCTCCTTCAGGATGCAATGTTTGAACCATTGGATGCACATGGTCCCCCAGAATGGTTCGGTAGTCCTTTGCAGTGACACGCCCATCTAGCACAAGTATGGGGCCAAGGGAATGCCATGATGTGCCAGCCCAAACCATCACTGATCCACCCTCATGCTTCACTCTGGGCATGCAACAGTCTGTGTGGTACCCTTCTTTGGGGCTGCTCCACACCATAACTCTCCTGGATGTGGGGAAAACAGTAAAGGTGGACTCATCAGAGAACAATACATGTTTCACATTGTCCACAGCCCAAGATTTGCTCTCCTTGCACCATTGAAACCAACGTTTGGCATTGGCACGAGTGACCAAAGGTTTGGCTACAGCAGCCCGGTCGTGTATATTGACCCTGTGCTCACGACGGACAGTTTTGGTGGAAACAGGAGAGTTGAGGTGCACATTTAATTCTGTCGTGATTTGGGCAGCCGTGTTTTTTTTTTGGGATACAATCCGGGTTAGCACCCGAACATCCCTTTCAGACAGCTTCCTCTTGCGCCCACAGTTAATCCTGTTGGATGTGGTTCGTCCTTCTTGGTGGTATGCTGACATTACCCTGGATACCGTGGCTCTTGATATACAAAGACTTGCTGTCTTGGTCACAGACGCGCCAGCAAGACATGCACCAACAATTTGTCTTCTTTTGAACTCTGGTATGTCACCCATAATGTTGTGTGCATTGCAATATTTTGAGCAAAACTGTGCTCTTACCCTGCTAATTGGACCTTCACACTACTCTTATTGGTTCAATGTGCAATTTATGAAGATTAGCCACCAGGCTAGTCCAATTTAGCCATGAAACCTCCCACACTAAAATGAGAGGGGTTTCACTTTCATTGTCCAACCCCTGTAGTATGGGGATACATTTATGGGAGGTCCTAGAGATGCGAGATTATGCATAGTTTAACATATGAATAAAGTTTTATCATGCACATGTAAATTAACAACTGAACAAACATTCTTCAATGTTACGGGAAGACTGCTGACTATGTGTTCCATGTTTGATGCCTATGGGGCATCCAGAGACTCCTCTGTGCACCCTGGTCTTTAAGTTTCACTGTAGCAACAAAGCCTGGAGTGCTGCATCCCAGGCAGCGGTTCCCCCGGGGGAACCCAGAGAAAACTCAGGCTTGGTGACAGGAAAACTGCAAAATTCAACTTAATCCTTGTTGTGAAGAATAATGTGACCTTCCCTGCTCGAACACTTTAAACATTTCCCTGGCTTTCGATCTTTACCTGTCAACTTTCTGTTAGCTCTCAACACCCTAAGAGGAGAATTAACAGAAGAATAACTAACCTGACCATTTTCCTAATTTGTCATTCACTTCTAATGAATGCGTATGGTACAAGGTATGCCATGTCTGCAACAAGGTAAGTAATGTTTGGAGTTTGGCTCTGCAGATCAGTATCTAATCAGACCTGAGATGGAAATTTCCCCCACTAGACCCAAAAGAAAGTCAGGGCTACTTTCTCAGACAAGTGTGTGAGAGAGAGTCAGAAAGACAATCCAGCGACAGGGTAATTTCTAGATTAGATTTTCATTAGCTCCTTGTTATCAATGATGGATCCCATTAACATGTCAGCGTGCCCCTGTGGCTAAATCCAAGACTTCCAGGGATGAAGGGCGCAGCCTCTTAACGACAAACTGCCAGTGTTTGATCATCCAAGCTTATGTGAAGCTACTGAGTTTATTGGAGGAGCAAGTGATAAAATCTGATGACTAAACAAGCACACTGATTCGAAAATATATGACAAATTTAGTAACAAATAGTTAAGTATCAAGCAAATAGAGATCAGCTGAGTTTGTTACAGCTGTTCTCTGGAGGCCCCAGATTGATAGCCCCAAGGTTTGAACAGCTGAAGGAACAATGTTCAGTCCAACATCTCAGAGTTAAAATTGTTTCAAACCAAAACTGAAAAGTGAATCTAGGGTTTGGGTCAACTTTAAACATGCTAGCAACCTTAAATGTCCAGATTGTCTCATTGGGTTAGGATTTAAAAAATGACTTATATGCCTAAATGGCCTAGTCAAAGTCCAGATCAAAATCCACTTGGGTTTTTGTACTAAGACTTGAAAATTGATGTTTATAGACATTCAATTCGATTCAGTTTATTTAAATAGCGCCAATTCACAATGTATGTCTTATCAAGGAACTTCACGGATCACCAGATCATACAGTGAAATTGATTCAACGTTTTCTAGGGAAAAAACTGTTGACTGCATTGACTCATTGACTCGAAGGCAATCCCTCACACTAAGCATGCTTGTAGTGACAGTGGAGAGGAAAAACTCTCATCTAAAAGCTCCGAGTAAGGACCTGGTGGACTATACAAAGTTACAAATTCCTTCGCAATTTGGATGAGGGAAACTAATGGTTAGATGTTCAAAAGAGTTGTAATAATTACTTGCCTTTAAGGTAATTGGTAAGTCAGACTGAAAGATGTTTGCTATTCCACCTCCTCGCCCAGAATTTATGGGTATGTGAAAATTTAAATAGAAGGAGTTGCCTCATTTATGCTCACATAATCGTCTTGCTGCAGCCAAGTTTCTGTAAGCCAACATAGATCAATGTGATTATCACAAATCAAGTAAATAACAAACAGACTTTGTGAAGAAAGAGATCTTATGTTAAATAAACCACATTAATCATTTTAACTTTTTACCTAATTTGAGTTATTTTAATTTTAATAAGATTATCATGATTTACTCCTTTAAGAATCCTTTCAAATGTATTAGATTTTGGTCTTGGGCAAGACACTCTCTGGATGGAGTAATGAGTGGGTAACAGTAGAGAAGCTGCAGAGAGATGTGTTAAACTATGACTCTACTTCCTGGTCTGCATCCTAGGTTTTTTTTTACGGTTTTGGAGGACTAATAAATTTGGGCAGATTCCTAGAAAGAAGAGCTGCACCATCCAAAGTGGGATGGATGCTGTCTCTCCAAATTAAACCAGGCTTTCCCCAAAAGGATTGCAAATTATTAATGTAGCCCACATTGTTTTCAGGACACCACCTAGACAGCAGGAAGTGAACACAATGCGTCTTACCAACAACAGCACCCTCTAGTGGTGGGGGGGAAAGCATATATCCAAGACTGAGCCTGAAGGTTTTTACAAAGAATTATTGAGTTATCTGATGCCTTGGCAGTCTGTTATAAGATGGAACAGACTTGTGGTGGCAGATCTGCTAAGCTTAGATCTAGAGTGGCTGAAGCAAGATACATATGCCATAGTTTACAGATTCTGCCTTTAATCTGACAACAATTCATCACTTGGTGTTGCCCTGTTATATAAACACAGTTAGTGAGGCAGTGTTCACACACATATTTGCAACATTTCTTTCTAAATTTATGATTCATGTGATTTATTTGCATTGCTCTCTGTACTATGTATTTCAATATATATTTTAGTCAGTAGCAATAAATCAGTGTGACAAGACTTCCAAACTAAAATATAAATATATATATTAGTCTGCTCTCAGGCTTCTACAGCCCACCCAGTCTTCTCTGATGTGGCTAACCTGGCCTTCAGCTCACTTTTAAGTAATTACTCTGCTGGTTTATAAGAGCCCTCTCAAGCACGATCAGCAAAGTTTTCCCAACCACACACTGGCTTCCAGAGTGTTTAAGCCTCAATAAACCCTGCCAACTATTATCCTGGTGGGAACTGCAAGGTGTTTAGAGCTCTTCAGTGGTGACAACGCGTCTTGTTGGCGCTGCAGATTGTTATTTCTTAATTATGGTGTTGTGTCTGCTGACGAATGTAGAGTTTATATAGCTATGTTCACTCAGGGAAGAACATGTGGTGGCGTGTGCAAGGTAGCCAAAGAGTCTGCATCTATAACGTCACATCAAGGTCTGATGGATGGACAGGTGCCAGGCTCAGCCAAAGACGAGCCCACAGTCAACAGATAGATAAATAAATCTAAGGCAGACACAGATAGGCCACAGAGTCATCATAGTGACAGGCAGGCTGGAGCCAAAGGCAGAAGGCTGCAGGTCGGCCCATCCCAGAGGTGTAATGTGCTTGTGATTAACTGTCAGTCCCCCTCGGTTTGGTGGGCAGAAGCTTAATCTCAGGGTGAAGCACTCATCATCATGACAGCTACTGTAGCTCTGACCTTGGCCTAGACAAACAATACATCACACTTATTCCAATTATCCCAAACAATTAATGTCCAAGGAGGTGTGGGTTTACGTTTTTTTTTCTCTGGTACTGTAAAATATACACAAAAATATATATTAAGACATTGGATAGCCAAAGGGTTTTTTATGTTTCAAGGTTGCTGTTTTTTTAATATCAAGAATGAGAAACAGTAAATTAATACGTAACCAGTTTTATAAACCTATTGATCTTTTATGCCTTCTTTAAAATATCTCCCTCATTTGCCTCTGTGATCATTTAAGCTGAGGACCAGAATCCAGTGGGACAGCATGAATAATGTCAGTCAAACCTTATAATTAACAAAAATAATAATATTAAGAGTATTATAAGGACTGAATACCTTGTCAGTTAACCAAGGCAAGGTATGATTCAGGCTTTTATTATTTTTATATCTTTTACTTTTAGAAGAAGTCTGTAATCGTCAAACCTTGTTAACCTTTATTTGAAACAGAAATGTTAAAAAACTACATTTTTCATTGAAGTATTTTTATACAATCAAAGAAGGGTCAGGAAAATCAGTTCCAAGCTTAGTTTGACTATTGAATAGAAAATGGTCTTTGCTTTTGTTTGAAGTTACACTTTGGGTTTTGCTAGTGAAGTGTCAGTGAGGTCTGATGCCAAGGACTCCTTTCTTTATCAAACTATTCACACACAAAGCTCTCCAATAGGTATGTTACCTGTTAAGTTGGTCTTTATTATAGATGGTGGAACTGAATTTCTAGTACAAAACAGGAACATAAACAAATTCTAGATGTAAAATAAAGTATTGGTTTATTTTACTTTCTGATTGTCAAAACAGGATTTTATTGTTGAACTAACAGTTTCAAATATGTTGCTGTTCCCTATGTCACAAATTTGGGGTCTGCTTAATTTGCAGTTCAGTATTTGTACCAAAAAAGAAAACCAGCACTTATTACATACTCATACACTGTGACTTTGATATAATGATTGAAAAAAAAATTCCATTCACTTTTATACCAAATAAAAGCTATACTTAGATCTGATGAAACACTAAAAGGTGTTACCAATACAATAAGGTCTATGTTGTATGTTCTTAGAAAAGAGACAGTATGGCCCTTTCTGTAAATCACAGGATGTTTTTTCAGCATCGCTCTCTGTAGCTTAAACAGTACTTTTATTAAAGGTTCTGTGACTTACAAAGTACCTTTAAGAGATTAAGATTTTTTGTTTTACAGATTAATTTCTAGAATTTATGTTACTTTCTTAAAAAAACTACTGTACAGGTTAACAAATATAAATGTGTCTTCTCTGATTAATCATTGGGCAGCAGCTAAGAAGGTTGACATCTTTGAAGAAAATAGCACTTTTTTCAGTGCAATCATATTTTATACACTCACCGGCCACTTTATTAGGTACACCTGTCCAACTGCTCGTTAACACTGAATTTCTAAGCAGCCAATCACATGGCG
>NW_015150799.1:446035-476724 GCF_000732505.1 Cyprinodon variegatus
CGCCATGTGATTGGCTGCTTAGAAATTCAGTGTTAACGAGCAGTTGGACAGGTGTACCTAATAAAGTGGCCGGTGAGTGTATATCAAAAGTGTGTGGTGATATACATTCAGATGAAGCAAATGACCTCAGCTAAAGTCTGGGATACACCTTGCAATATTTCCAATCATTAATCGCAGTCCAACCTCAAATTGTGCAAATTAATTACAGATTTGTGATGTAAGCTGGAATTTAAAAATAAATTAAAATTGGGTCACTATGTGGTCGTTGTCTTCAGAGTTATGTACAAGACCCCAACCTGAACAGGTCCCGGCATGCAATGCAATATATAGAGATAGTTAGTAATAACGCATTCGGAATGTGAAAATCACTGAAGAAAGACTTCTCGGTCTGGTTGTGTTACCGCTTCAACACGGCCCACAACCAAAATTCAAAACAACTTGATTTGTCATGATCTTGGCGCTGATGGCTGGCTTGATTGTTCATTCCATTCACCTCTCTAGCTCCACCTAATTTCGCATTACCACTTATCTTTGTCACCTGCTCCAGTCTCTATTTACAGATACAACCATTTGAAATGGCCCTTCCCAGTCAAATGCCAGCCGATGGCAGCCCACTTCCCTGCAACTCCCAGCAAAAACCCCTCCAACTTCAAGCCACTGGAGTGACTCCCACTTGTATATTCTTTTACTCTGACTCAATCCTTTCTCTAAATTACAGGGTCTGACCAGGAGATGAGGCTTTTCTTTAATGTCCACAAATCATGACAAAAAGAATAATTTAGTACAAAGATTGATGTTTAAAAAAGGAATTTTAGGGGCGAGCCAAGTGCCCATCAAGGAATGTGGGGAAATTTTGAATAGCTACTATGATAACCTACCTGCGTCCAGTTATCAGTGCTAGATTATTCCAGTCTTTGGTGAGAGTTTTTTTTTTTTTATCATTATACATAATTTTAAAAAGTATTTGGTGAGAGTTCTATAGCGTACCTGATTGTTTGTGATTGGCTGATCCTGACCCGTTTTGCCTTTGGACCTCTGAGCCTGCTCATTCCTGTTCTGATCCGTTTGCCGGACCTGTCGTCAGACTCTTGCTGACAGATTCTGCATGTTTACCAAACCTGGAACTGCTTCCTGACACCGACCTGGATTCTCCTTTTTCACCTCTTTGGATCTCTGATCTTCTGGCCTGGATTCCTGTGAACCTCTTCAACACCGGCTTTGGCTTTGCCGTCTGGATTGTCCTGCATTCCTTCGTTAGCTAGGATCTTATCCCCTGTCAGTTCTGCAGTCTTAAAGGCTTCGGCATCTGGGACTCTCTGGGCAGTGTTCGCTACGTACGCCGTCTGGCTGAAATCCACCTCATCCTCTAGGCACAGACTGAACTTTAAGACCAGGTTAGTTACTCACACGCTCGCAATCATCCTTCACCTGTTTAACATGGTCACTAGCCTGTGTTTTCCTCTTGCAAAGGTTCCTGACTGAAAGTCCTAGCTGCTCACTGCAGATCCGCTTTTTTTAAATAAACGCCCTTTGAAAGATCTTACTGTCTGTCTGTCTGAAAGCTGGGTCCTCTGTTCTGAGCCTCGACATGATTTTCTTTTGACCCATAATTTCTGATAGGGAGCTTGTTGTGAGGTCTTAGTCGTCTCTCGTGAACCCCTTTTATGCAGCATGATGCACAACGTTTCAAAAACTATCAAAAATCACACAATGAATGCCAGGCTTAAGACCAGGCTACCAAAATTATGTGTCTGGTGATATATATATTTTTTTTTTATTGAAATTTTGACTTATATCTTATGTCTTGTCTTATATTTTGTCTGACTGAAATTCAGGCTCAGAGTTTCAATGAGGTACTAAGGTACACATTAAATTTCAAGAGTTGAAAAGGCTGCCTCTGACAAGTAATTTACAGCAGGCAGCAACATAACTGCCGAGTTCATGTTTTTATCATCCCAAATGTTTAAGATCAGAGAAAACTGAAGAATCATATTCATTCTCAATAGAATTACTCAGATATGTTTATTTTCTCTACTGTTTACCTTCACAATATCAACATATGTCCTTTAGTGATGTGGATATTTGTGTAGTGACACGTATAGAGGTATAATACTGTAATTAGCATAGCATGAGTAAAGAATCCAATAAACATGGTTGTTAAGGAACAAATTGTTATCAGTTTTGGCTTCCTCTTTTTTTCAGTGGCCATGTGTTGTGTGGGTTGTGTGTGTGTAGAGGGAGTGTGAATTTGTATGGAGGGGTGTGATAAATTAACTGATTTACTACAAAAAAAACAAATAGCCTTTTAGATTGAAATACTCTAAAAGGCTATAAAAAAAAGCATACAAAATATAAGCCTGCACCTTCATTACAACTAATTCAACCTTTAAAACATTTTAAATGTGTGTTCTTCTCTTTTTGAAATAAGATCAGACTTTAATTCCATTATTATAAGGACAGCAGAATATCTTTTTTTTGTCTCAGTAAAATGTTTTGTTTGTTAAATGGAGCCTAGAAGGAAGTTCAACTGAATAAACTGATTACTCGCCTTCATCCACCTCAGATACCAGCCAATCAGCTTTGAACCTCACCTCCACGAAAGCCAAATCAGAATCCAGAGTTCATCTCAAAAGGTGAGCCACAACTCTGTCTGCTACCCAAAGTGCAAGCAGTGGTTGCGCTATGTCTGACTTCAATTCAGACTGACTTCAATTTCTTTCCTCCGGGACTCTTACTGTATTCCCTGTCTCGCTTGAACCTGTCCCGCAGAAGACCAGCATGTTGAGCCTGGTTCTGCCAGAGGTTTTTTCCCCATAGGGAGTTTTTCGTCTCCACTGTCGCTTTATGCTTGCTCATCATGGACAGGTTCTCTCAACCTGTTTATCCAAGCTGGACTTCCTTCTTTCAGGTCCCTGAGTGAAGCTCTAGTATCAGCTCACTGGATCTCCCCATAAAGCTCAGCAGACCGTCTCATTAACCAGCAGTCTACAAACTGACCAACTTCATCCATCTCCACTCCTCCATCAGTTTCAGGCCTGGGGGGAAACCCGCCCTGTTCTTTACTCCTGTTCATACATATCAAACAAAATCCAGGGTTATGTTTCCTGCCGAGTTAGACTAAAGTAATTGTATAAATAAAACTCTTCTAATTGTCTTTTTCTTTCCATGAGAGATTTTCAGATCAAAATGTTTTTCAGGGAATCAAAAGACTTTTAAAGCTCTAGCAGACAGTGGCTATTCTATGCTTTCAGCATTTTGAAGGTTACTTTCAAAAACTGCTCTGGTTTAGGATTTTTTTTTTTTTTTACCTCCAATCCGACTTCTTCTATATGAGACAAAAGACGAAGAAGAATAGGTATATGTATAATAATTATGCTAAATCATTGTTCATGGTTTTAGTTACCAAAGAGAGCACCAACAATACTGCTACCTCCGCATTCTCAGAGTATGCTTTTTGAACTACATAGATTTTTTTTTTTCCCCACAATAAGAAGCTGTGGTAAAAAAACTAAGGTTTAGATTTATGGCCAATAATTTACAGTGAGAGGCTGGAGTTCAACAGCAGATACTTTGATTAGTGGAAGACCGACTGTAACAAACACTGAGGGGGAGACCCATAAATAATTCACCTGTAACATGTTTTCCAAGTTCTGCAAAATACCAAAGACATACATGAACTAATGCTCTAACTTTTCAATGCCAAGGCCTACCAGTAAAACCACAGCACTGCCAGGTAAACAACTATATGTTACAGTAAAGGCTGAAAACATTTCCCTGCATATGCAAAGACTGAGTGATTTATCTTCATTCTGAGGTATTCCCAAGATGTTTTATGCAAATTAATGAATGCTGCAAAACGCCATAAGCACTGCACAGTGAGTGTAGCTGTCACACCATGAGAAATGCATGTTGTTGGAAAGCAAACAACTGCGGTGTGTTGTGGTGCTCGCCTTGCTGCATAACAGTACTTTATTGAAGACGTGACTAACAGTAAAACCATGTTTTAACAATCAAAGCTGATTTTTCTAAAACAGATGAAGACGTTTCATATAGCAAGTAGGCTCGTCCTATACAATGATGGCACACTTATCTACCGCAGTGAACGGCATATGGTTGACATTCAGAAAATCCACATTTGCACAAAGAATAAGTTCTGAGGCAGCATTAAAACTGTTTGCTTTTACAAAGAAAGTGGCCATGCTTTAAACCCTCAGGGAACGTGTAATTTTTCTATCTTGTTTTCTTTTTTTATGTTTAGCTTACATTAAAAAAATCCTTTTTACTCAGCTAAATAAAGATAGTATTGCATTTGTGCAGACTTCTCCACTGACTTTAGAGTTAATCCAGGTGGCATACTGAGGTCCTGTGGAGTGCAAGCCCCACCACATATTTCTGTTTTTGCTTTTGTGGGTAACTTTTACATGTCATAGTAACTACAGAGTCACACTATTTAACATCTTATTCCGATATGGTTTTAAAAGAGACATCCTGAAAATGTAAAAGGAAAACTTTTTTTTGTCTATCTACTTCCTTGCTAACCTTGGAGAAAAAAAAACCCATACATAGAAAGATTTGACATTTCCACTAAATACGGTGACTGTAAACAGTGACACTGAGAGGGCTTCAACAGTACAAAAGTAAATGACCGAAAACATGCCCTGTAAAATACAGGAAAATACCAAACCATGGATGCAATACATCCTGATCCACATTTAGATGCCAATTTATTAAATACAAAATGAAACGACATGCTAACCTGCCATTAGCTAGGTGGATACTGTGTAGAATTCAAATTGAACTACATGTATCCATCTGAAAAGCCTCCTGTTAAAAGTGTTCGCAAAAGGGAGGGACATTCGGTACAATTCTTCAAGCTGATTGGGTAAATCAATTGGCACCTGTCTCCCATATCAATCTTTTAGCCAATCAGGACAGTAGTAGTTGTGACGTATCACATTCTTTTTTATGTTTCGCAACTAGCGAAGTTAACTAATAAATCCGGTCTGGAGGAACGTGCAAAAGTCTTTCCGTCCACAAAGGCAAACATTGTTTCCTTTGGCTCATTTTCAAAAAGAAACAGAGGATATTCAAGCTAAAAACTGGTGCAGCCATGTTTGTTTTGCTTCAGCCTTCCGTGCTCTGGTTGACATGATGACGTCATGATTGTCACTACATTTTATTGATCAGAAACATTTCTGTGTCGAGGCAAATGCATCTCTTGGCTTCTAGCAAGATTTATTTTCGGGGATTTGCAAATTCACAAATCGTGTGACAATTCAACCTGCTTGCAAGGTAAACTAACTGCAATCATCAATCATAAAACCTCCAATTAATAATAATTTGTTACTCACATCCCTCCACTTGTCCCGTCCCATCAATAGAATTGAAAGTCCTAGGAATAATTTTATTGTTAATATAGACATTGAAAACACTATGAAGGATTATTTTGTTGTTGTTTTTAATTTATTGCCATGATTGAGTCAAATATTTAAAACATGGGTGTGTAATGGACAATGTGAAAATGTCTTTTTTTAAAGAAATTATTAAAAGTAAAATAGCAACTAAAAAACAGCTTACTTGTTAATTGTGTCTTAAGTGATAAACATAATTACACAGCTAGGAAAAAGCTCTCTAAGTCTAAAGGAGGTGCCTTTAAAAAACAGATTCAGTTATTCCTCTTATATTTTATCATTTTTCCCCCCAACAACGTTAGTTCAATCTATTTTAATAAAGCAACATATCTAAGGGATCTTTACATTTTAATATCAGTAATTTGGTGAAATATGATTCCAGGTTAAGTACCTTAAAACTTGAACAATAACTGTACTGAGCCACTTGTTTGAAAGTGACACATACTGTGCTTTTAGCCAATTGATATAATAGGAACTGGTGTAGCGATCTAAGCCAATCATAATTAAATAGGTATTTGAACCCCAAAAATGAACAAAATCCCCTCTCTTTAGTTCTCCAAGAGAAAAGGTTTTTTAATGAACATTAATAGTTTAACATAGATCAGTATTCCTATATCGAGGGATGATCTGTAGCGTCTATCTGTGCAGCACTTTTTTGCAAAAACAGCAGAAGAGATAACAAAACACTGAAAAATAAATCAAATCAGGGCAGCAAAGCAGCACCGACTTGCCCTTCATCAGGCTTTGTGTTTGCAGCACATGCCTCAAGTGTGAAGCTATACAATAAGTAGTGATTGAAAACGTCAAAAAGGATTGCTTATGACTCTCCTGGCTTCACAGAATGCATTTCTATCATAATGTTTCTCTGCTTTCTTTTCATTTTTTTTCACATCTATCTCCAACTTTAGGTTTTTTCTCACTCTTTGCCTCTTTCTCCACACAGTCCACCTTGAGGCAACAAGATGACGAGCTTGATGTGCTCCAGTTCTGTAATAATTGTCCTCCAGCGTGTTAATAGTCCCTCGGACTAGAGTTACGATGAAAACACATTTGATACATGGTGAAACAAAGTGTTATTCAGTTAATCTGCATTTTGATGACACAGTGTGTCCTTGTAAATAGCCCGCAGAGAAATGAGAAAATAATTGCCTTTTCAACATTAGTATATTGCATTCCTCTTGAAGTGTCGGTGTTCGGTGGATCTATTCTCCACTGTCAGCGAGCCACCAGGGAGTTTTAGGCAGGCGGAGTTCACAAAGTGCTAAATTTACAGAATCGCAGCAGCCTTTGTGGAGTGTTCCTGAAGCTTTAAAGTTCAGTTAAAACAATCAATAAAACACAGAAAGCAAAAATAAACTTTTTCCCCCCTCAGTCATAAAATCTCAGAGGATGACTTAGATTCTACTTCCCCTCATTTCCTGCCAGATCCTTTTATTCACACCTCTTGGTTAAAAAGGATCAGAAACTGTCAACTGCCAAACACCGTAGAGCCTCCGTAAGGCTATTAGGCAGCCGCAGAGATCGTGGAGCTAGTTTTTCAGAGAGTGTTAAACAGAGTGGGTCTGAAAAGCCCTGCCAAGCCCAAGCCTGGGGGAGCTCCCATAACCTTAGGGCCCCATTTCTACACGAACAACCAGACTGCACTCATCAGCCAGTCTGTCTGTAATCAACAATAGCGCCATATGGGCTGAGATCGAAGCACTTGCCGACTGGATCTACGATAAACACGGCCAAGAAGGACAGGGCTTAGGAGGGGGCTTTGTAAATCCAGGAGCTTCTTACTGTCACAGAGGCCTCACTTATAAATGTGTGGTTATACTCACACTCACAAAATTAAAATAATTCCCAGTAAAACGGGGAACCTGTGATTCATAACAGATGCTCTGCCTTACTTTCTTCCAAGTGGATGTCTCTGGGTCAGAGCAGGATTTCACTGTAGAAAAAAATCTACCAGGCTCAAACAGTTCATCAAATAAATAACAAAGTTTCCCCATGTATATTAAAAAAGAACTAAAATTGACTTTTATTGGACCTTTGCTTCCCATCTCACTGTAATGAAGAGGGGCATAAGCAGAACTTTTGATATTCTAAAATAATCTTCCATTATCGTTTAACCGTACTTGTCAGAAGACAGTTGGAATGTTTAATTTTTTAACCCCCTGGTTTCAAAAGGAAAGAAGACAAAGGTGCATCATGTCCACAAAGCAACAATGCCAATCCAGAGTTTATACGTCTACTGTGTATATTTAGGGTTGTCCCATCCTCAGGGCATTCTGGAACCCTGTAGAAAAGCATTATTTAATTAAAATGAACTGCTGAACAGTGTTAGCTGATTAGCATCCTGAAGGGTAGTTCTTTGTTAAAATATTTCAGGTGACTTTGAGGAAAGGGCCAGAGGTTAGTAATAAGGAAACAACGATCAAGTATATAAGTCAATTTCGCTCTTTGTAATATTACCCTAAGAGGCCTAGTTGTTAATGTAATTCAATTCAGTTTATTTATATAACATCAATTCACAACACTTCCCACATCTGGCACTTTAGAGAACATTCAATCCAACCCTACAGAAAGACTGGTTAAAGGTTTTCTTCCAAGGAAAAGCTGCAGATAACATTAAATCATTGTTTTGCAGCTACTCCTGGATGAACATGTGGCAAGCAGTAGATAAGTGCTTGTATTTTGTCATTGATTCTGCACTAGTCTTTGCACATTGTGACAGTGGAGAGGAAAAACTCCCTTGTAACCGTAAGAAACCTCCAGCAGCACAAGCCTTCTTCAGTGGCTGACTGGGGGTAAAGGAACATGAACATACTGATCCATCAATAATTTCTGCTAGAGAAGATAAAGTTTTAATTCTAAGTTAGGAGAAAACGTTTCCAGCAACCCAACTTTCTCATACTAGTGTTTGTGGTGTGATTTCCTTTACCCACAATTTCAAGAGTCATCAGAAATCTATATCACAGAGCAGAACATTTTACCACAAATCCAGGAGCAGCAGGAATCACACAGGAGACAGGTCCTAGATAAGTGTGGTTATCCTAACTGGGCTTTCCTCAGAGCAGACAAGAAACCCAAAAAGCCAGTTATCAGCGGAAATAGATAAACCAAAACCTAGTCCCAGATCAGCAGTCATTCATTATGTCAGGTCTACTTTCTGAGATACTAAAGTGTTTATCTTCTAAAGCTGATGTTCAAGTTACTTTCAAACCTAAAAAAAATGGCAAAGACTAGTTCATCTCAAAGATCTGACACAAAAAAAAAGAAAAACAAAGGAGTACTGTGACCAGTTATACATCGGGGAAACAAATAAGCCACTGGCCAAAAGGACACAATTTCTACAACTTTGCATCCGTAGCTCCAACTGAGGCAGACCCCTGGTTCATTCTGGCTGATCCAACTCAAGAGTTTAGTGGTAATGTCGATAGTCAGACAGGAAGAGAGAGAGCACAGAAGTAAAATACATATGCTTTAGGGAAAATATAAATACTGTAATCTTTTAAATGCAGTGTAAACCAGCCCGGTTAACCCAGTTTAGGAATAAACTCAGACAAATAATAAAACATTTCAATAAACAGTTCGTACCAGTGATAGTAGAAGTAGGATTACAGACAACAGTTAAAGTATAATGGTGATCCTCTTTAAACTTGAAAAAAAAAAAAAATATTATGGACAATGCAGGAGATGTTTGGCTTATGATGTTCCCTCTTTATGTAAAGGGAAATAAAACAATTCCGGCAATACATTGTAAATGCCAGAGAGTCACCTTTCACTGGCCTCACCCAGTTATAAACCTTTCCATGATCTTTGTTTAGGCTGTGCTTTATTTTCCTTATACATATTTACCATTAAAAACCTGTACCTTTTCTATTTTAAGACCATGGCGCTCAGGTCTGCTTTTGCATTTGGATTGACATCTGGTGCAGCTCTGAAGCTATGCTTCCTTCACTTTAAAAAACACCTGGAATATTCAAAATAGTTTTTCTACTTTCCTTAATTTGAACCAGTTAAATGCAGAACATTGTTTTAAATGTGTTGGACACTAGGACAGAGGTGAAAAATGCAGCAGAGTCCTACAGAGACTGGGATCTACTCACCCTAGTAGGAGTCTCTCTAGTAGGAGTCTTTCTAGCAGGAATTTCTTTTGCTATGACATGAAAAATGTTGTACCGGAGCTTGCAAAGTTGGACACAAGTGTTGTGATACACATTTTAAGGTTAATCTGTCTCCCTTTTACTAAACTATTATTGCTAGCATGTTTCAGTCCTCTGGAAACAGTAATGAGTCATCAGGGCACTAATGATCACTCGTTAGCATGTTGGCAACAAGTTTCAAATGTAACATTTAAATGGTCTATCCACTATGAAAATGTACTCCTTAAAAGGCTGAGTTTACCTGTACTGCATCATCTCAGACTGAAGATGTTTGTGGATTAATAAGATGTATCTGGATGTCTTCTATAAATGTTTCTAGACAGCTTGATAGGATCATATTTTAACCACTAATTCTAGTTGGGTGTAAATTAAGAGCCAATTGGAGCACTCTAAATCTAGGTCTAACCCTGTAAAATGGCCTCTTACAATGTTAAGAATGTGGTTTCTACAGTCCATTACCTAACTGCTTAGGATTTTTTTATTCCCTTTAACTAGGCAGTGTGTCATCTAAAGAGCTAGATGTAATATTTTATTATCGTAATACACGACAATAGCTTTAATGTCCTTTTTTCTGGTGTGAATCTACCCTAAATACATGTGAGAGATTAAATTAAATTATTAAACCATCGAATAAGATGGCCTAGATTAAGTGTACTTTCTTGGTGTGTAATTGATTTATTCTACTCCCCGGAGTAGTAGTTTTCAATAAAAACCAAAAGATTATTCATGTGTAAGAAGAAAGACATATAACTGGAGATGTGATTTTTTTTTCTGTCTCATCCTGACAAGTTTCAGAGATCTAAAAGTGGTTATTGTAGGAGGCAGATACTGTATTTAACATGCATGTCTGTGATTTGCTCAGCAAGTTTTGTGAGCTGTTTTGACAGCAGATACGGGCTTCCTCTGGGGTTTTTGCACCATATGCTCAGCTATCGCTTTACTTCTGCTCAGTAGATGATTGCTAAGCCAGCATTTCACAAAAGTCCGATCAAATATCTCCAAGTCAAACTTTCATTCAATATGAGGAGACCAAAAGTTCTGTACATGCCTCTATGCTAATCCTACAGCTAAATTCAGCTTTTATCCAAGAAATAGTACAGCTCCCCTAAGTGGATGGCTTACATATTGGGCTAAACACAATCCCCTTAAGACATCTTCTTTCTGTTTTCCGTTTATCTAAAGACTTGAATTGTTGGACCAAATGCCAAGCATGTCAACAAGAAGAGCAAATCCTACATTTCTGCTCCTGATGAGTGTCCGAGAAACAGCAGGTCCATGCAGGGAGCATAAAACAAAGGAGACGTCTGAAAATCAACAGCAATTGAAAACTTGCCAATGAACTTAGGTTTAAGCAAAACCTTCACAACATCAGAGGGTGGATTTTTAATTCTATAAATAAGACTATTCAGTTGGGCTGTCTGTTGAAATACACATATCTTCATTTTCAATGTCTGCTGCAGGCTCTTTTTAATCTAAACACACACATGCACACAACAAACACACAGCCAACAGCGCCATTTGTATGCGGAAACTAATTTAAGGTTTTCCGTTCTTGCTTCGTCTTTGAAGTGTTCTTCTGCTCCTACTGCCAGTGTAAGGCGGTTCGACCCTCTAAAGCCCATGAAAACAGGATTAGTCTAGCCTCGCCTCCTAATTAATTGTTGGGATGTTTGGCTAATAAATCTTGGTTATCGGGCCCTCTAATCTTAGCGGGAGATAGCACAGCTCCGACCCAGCTGCTGGAATTTTTAACAGTCTGTGCTTTCTGTAATCAAGCTCCAAGAAATGTTGGGGGAGTATCTTTATTTTTCCTGCTCTCATCTCCTGATTCAATTAAAAATAGATAGGCGAGTAAACTGCGAAAATTGGGCAACACTAGATAAGTCTCTAATTGGACGGATATATTCTGCACAAGTTTTCTCTCCCCCTCTTTTACTTTATTTCACACAGAGGCTAGGGCTCTAGTGGGAGACACCAAACAAAATGACAAAAAGCCTTTCCTCACTTTAACTTCAGCTGCGGAGATAAAAACAAAAGGGCACTATGTAGGTAAAGTTGACATACTGGCAAGGTAAAAAAAAATAAAAGTCTCTCCCACACCCCTGGGTATACAGCAGTGAGAACAGGTTTAGGATGTTCAGCTGCTCTTGCCCTACGATAGACAGCCCACCTCTCCTGAGATCTGCAGCCTGTATTTTAGTCTGGTCTTTTGCAGCATCCCTGTATGAGAGGGCATTTATAATGCACCAACCAGAGCTGAAAAAAATAGAACTGCAAAGTCATCTTATTCTCCATTTCTTAACTACATCTAGGTGTAAAATAAAACTCCAGTGCAAGACATGGAAAGTACATTTTGGGGGTGGGAGCAAAAGAACAGAGGATGCTCTAAAAAAAAGTAAATGAGTGAGAATAAAGATGATGCATATCAAAGAGAGAGCTGAAAATATGCAGAGACTGAGACTAAACTGCAAAATAAAAAAAGTCATTAATTTGAGGAATCTGGCTGATGCTGGTTGCTAATGTTGTGAGAGCTTCCAGGGCTTGTCAAGGCTCCATTAAATGAAACCATTTTCATTTTATGGAACCTAAGCTAAAACAGCTCTCTGTAGATTGATTACCTAAATGCCACGTCACTCAACTAAAAGCACAAAAAAAAATTCCCCAAAATAATGACTTTCAATAGTTTTTCAACTCACTTTTGCAAATAACAAAAATTTTCTTAAATGTCTCTAACCCTAACAGATATTACACCAAATCCCATGCTTCTATAAGTGTGACAAACATTTAGAGGTGTCACTGAATCCGTAACCCATTTTGTCCTATGAATCATATCAGGGAATGACAGCAGGGATTTCTCCGGTCGTGTACAATGCAGACTGCAAGGTCAGAGGAAAGACTGCTGAACCTCTCTTGTTAAAAAAAGAGCAAAAGCTGGCTTTTGGATCCTCAAATCCATCTAGTGGTGAAATATCAACACTGTGTCAAATATTCCAGACGGTTAAGTAACTAATATCATCTCGCCAGACTGATAAAATTAACAAAGAACAGAGAAATATAGGGAAGAATTAATGCTATCATACTTAAATCAATATTAGTAATGATTTAGCATTTCTTTTAAAGCCTTCCATCACAGTCAAGATCACCTTGAAAGATCCCGGCATCATTGCAAAGGATCTGCCTGTTGGTGTTTAAGCTGATGATGAAGATTTTAGAAAAGTGAAAATGTCAACGCCCTACCCTGTGTGTTCACACTGTCATGGCATTCCTTAGTGCACCAAAAATGAAAATAGGTCTTCTTTCACTTTTAAAAAAAGATAGAAAGCAAGATAAAAATCTTCTTGATTTTGAGGGACCTTGTTTAAGCATCACCAGTAAAAGCAGCATGTGTTTTTATGTAAAATCTATTACCTCATGGGATATATTTGAAAACATTTTAATAGCATACCCCTGTGGTACCTATTAGTCACAGTTTTGTACAATTAGGCTTTGATTATTTTGTAATCATTAAGTAAGGGCTCTGTAGAAGTTCTCACAACATGAATTAAAAAGTTCAACATTAAAAGTGACAATACTAGTTTAAGTGTAAGGCTTTTTTTTTACAGTTAATAAAAAGCCTATCCAAATATTTTTTTTCAAGCCTGGGTAGAGACTGTCTAGTAAAAAGATTGTGAGGCTTCAAGATTCTCTGTCTGAGCACTAGATGGAACCTGAATTATAAAAGCAACAGATTCCTTATATTTGAAATGTTATATGGGACCCATGTACATACTGAACTGGTTAATGTCTAAGATATACTTTAGCTATTATTTGTTCAAAATATGGACTAACTACTTAAAACTGTGCATGGAGGAGTGGCGGCCTAGTGGTTATGGCATAGAGCTTGGAATCCTGAGTTTATGATTCAGAACCCCACTCCCACATACTGCCACTCTGGGTCTCTGAACAAGACCCTTAACCCTCGATTGCGCCACGGGCACCCCATGATGGCAGCCCACTGCTCCCCAAGGGGATGGGTTAAATGCAAACGTAAATTTCTCCAATGTGATACCAATAAAGTTCAATGATATTATATTATTAAGCACCCATTTCTACCAGTGATAAAGGGGATTACCCATATCATATTTCTAAAAACAAAGAATTAAAGGCTTATTTTACTTTTGAAATTATACAGGAGCTAAAACTTTTACAGCACATAGTATGCCATATTTATTTGTTCATGTCATTAGGCTGGAAAGATTGTACTTCTTTTGTTATAAATAACAATCCTTTACAGTATAACTACAGAATTCAGTTAAGCGTATAGAGGTAGATCTTTTATTTCCGGGTGGATCATCTAAATAAGTGGTCCTCCTAAATGTCAATCATTCTGGTGATATGTTTACGTTTGGCCGTCCTACATGCTCGTCCCATAAGCTATCTTTTTGTGCGCATACGCACTTCCAGGTGTATATGTGTGGTGAGCTAAGGTTTCAGTCATTGAAGCTCACTTATCTCACAGCGATTCTTTGAAAATGACCGAGGGTCATAAGAGAAAAAGTTTTTACGAAGTGTATGAGAAAAAAATAAAGGTCTCAAAAGAGGCAGATATATCCCGCAAATCTTTGTGCGGAGAGCTATCATCGAAAAAGCATTATGGGATTTGCTGTCACAGTGGCCCGCTGTCGCCACAGCAGCGACTAATGACAAAGATGGTGCAGGCATCAGACAGTAGAAGAACGTTACCAATGTAGAAAAAAGTAGTGATCATCTGTCCGAACCGTCAGTTAACTGAGTTCGCTGTACAGTCCACTATATAGTCCCACTCTATACACATACACACATCTACAGTATACTCTGTTGAGTGATATAGGGGTTCGAGCAGATGTTCAATTACAGTAAGCTTGTATGAGCTATGAGAAAAGCAACTTTTAAACAGAGCTTCTTCTAATTTTCCTCTTATAACAATTGGATGTTTAATTTTAAAACCTAAGAAAACCTTGCCTAAGAGGAAAGCTTTTATTCCTGTCATAACATGTTTTCCACCTCCTGCCCGATGCTGTTTCAGAACTGGAGAGCTCCTTCAGCAACAGACTACTGCATCTTAGGAGCAGTTAGGATGGTTATCAAAAATTCTTCCTCCCAGCAGCTGCTATACTTTATAACCACTTCTCCAACTAGGTATCTCTGCAAAGTGTTTTTTTACTGTATAGTCTGTTAATATATTTATCCAAAAACATTTTGCCTATTATAGATGTTTAATGGGGAGAATATCTTAAATGTTTCTTTTTATGTAAGAACTTTGCCCACACTACGCAGCATCTTATTTTTTTTATCTTAACTCTAAAAAAACATTTTTATTGTATATTAATCTTTTTTTATGTGCTTATGTGTATACCAATAAAACCTGATTTTCCAAATCAATAATATTTGTAAAGAATTGCATAAATAAGAAAATTGAAGATTTATTAATCTTTTTATAAACAGAAAAAATATGGTTTTACAAATTTTTCTTCCTTGTACATTACTTCAATCTGAAATGTAATATCATTAACACAAAGTTTGTAATTTGTGAAGACTTTATTAAAATATCACAGTGTTAAATATGTAGTGTCAAAGTACATTGACTCTAAAAGTTATTACAACAACAACTGGAGTAAGATATATACTTTGTAGACTGTTCATTTAACACTAATTCAGCATGGGACAAAATGCACTTGGATTGGTGGTAAATTTAACTCTTAAAATGTTACTTTAACACTGCAAAATGTAATATGTGGGAAAATAAAACTATTCTGTTACTTCAAAATTGTTAAAAGGTTTTAAAAAGATGTCAATTAATGAGCTGGATATAGTTATATGTGCCATGTAAAAACACAACAGTTTGTATATGAAAGCCTGCTGCAGTGGTCATGGGATCCTTAAGAAACACTCCCACCACACATTTAGCTCTTTTAGGATCAGAATGCTAGACACCACAAGCTCAAACATGCAGGCTAGTGACAATGATTATAGAAAAGTAAGAAAGCAATTCTGTGTGTATTTGCATGTCAGGTGCATGTGATTGCATGCTGAGACAGCTCCTCTAATTCAACAAAGTAAAAAATACATTAGGGTAAGTGGCGTGCAATTCCTGCAGATGTTTCAAGAGGCACTTTGCAGCCACATAACAGGCGCCCAGTTGTGTAGCACAGATTGTCCTGCCACCTCAAAGAGAACACAAGAGCAGCAGCTGCAAACAGCAGGAAGACCTTAAAACCTTTTAATCTTCACAAGTTAGATCTTGAAATTCCCTGTTTTCTACGAGATAAAAAATATATATATATATATATATTACGACCATAGCATAAAAAAGAATATGAGTTTCCACTGAAGTTATGATTATTGCCTCTTGTATTGCTCCCTTCAGAGAGCATGGCCCTCAGCAAGGTGACGAGGAGCCGGCCCACACAGCAGTGGAAGCTGGAGTGTCATAATTGTACTGTCACAATAAAACTGATGCACAGCTTCTGGTTTTTCAGCTTACGGCGTCGAATTGAAAGTCACTTAAGGGACCAGAATGTGAACCGGCTGATTCTCTAAGTTTGTTTCATTTTCATAAATCAGTGACATTGTCTGCAAAGCATGAATCTTCCCAGCATGCTGTATGCATGGTGACAGTGGGCTGCAGAGCTTTTTTTGTCAAGTTTTTGTCCGGCATGTGTGTAGCAAGAATTTACAGGCAAGTGCCACTGTCTTCAGTCCAATTATCCAATATTAATATCCAGGCAAATTCTGTCAGACAGCTCGTAGTGAAGAACACGCCGGCAGTAATTAGCTGGGACAACTTGGGAGTTTTCCTCAGAGGGACATCCTCTCCACAACCATTACCAGCAACATGAAAACAGCAGGGACCGCAGAGCCACTACAGAACTACCTCGCTAAATCTCTGGTATTTCAATGCCTTCATAATGTTATGAGGGTTTTTTTCTCTCTCTCTCTCTTTCTGAAGCAATTCTGAGGGCTCCAAGCTAAAACGCTCACTACTAGGTGCATCCACATTTTCATCACGGTCGCAAAACACAACCCTGACATTCCCAATGTATAATTGCAGACAGTATTTGCGAAGGTAGGGGGTAGTGAGCAGATTTGATAGAGGCAGTAAAGGCTGTAATGACTGCGAGAAAAGGCATCAAATGCAGTAATCTTACAGATGCCATAAAGCCTCCATAAGGTACTCCTTAAAATGAATATCCCTCATTCCCGAGGCGGCTGGATCCTCCTTATTTCTGCTCTTGCCATCTAGCCTGACATTTACAGAGAGAGGGGGGAAATATTCTGTCTGTGTTAAGTCCAGCATTAGAAAGGCTCTGTTCTTTCTCACGCATATCATCTTCTCAGACGTACTACCATCCACTTACTCTCCGGTGACAGTGTAGAATTCCCGAGTGAGGCAGCCTTTCTCTCGACTAATCCTTCAGTTCTGCCTTTGGAGGAGAAAAGGGGATGAAAAGGGACGTTTATATTTAAAGAGTGTCCTGTCGAAGGATGTCATCATGAGCTAAATTGTCATAGCAAAGAAGAACATTTCCCTTTTCATCCAATTAGGTAAAATAGTAGGTTTTCTCCTCATCTCCATCGTAGAGATGTGATGGCAGAATGGGTTAGAGGGGAGCACTGCGGTTTGCAGAAATTCATCAATTCATCCCCATTCTAATGTGATGAATCTGGACACCAAATCATCCCAGTATCCATGTTCAGTTATTCCATCTAATGCTGCTTTGCATACAGTGGATGTTGCAGCCTCTTGGAGAGGAGCTCCTACACGTCACAGATTTCAACATATTCTATTTACATTTACATTACATTTGCAACAGATGAACACTAAATAATAAAACAATAAATATTTTCCCTTTATTTTGTTTAGAGATAAAACATCTGTAAAGTTAGACATGTATCCGCCCTCTATTTCTTTATTCGTATTGCCCTAAAGCACAGAAATTGAAATCAGAGCCCTTCAGAAGACACATAAATAAATAGAAAATCAGTCCAGTTGTTTGTCATTTGATCTGAGTACTAAATAAATTCAGCTTTCTGTGGAGCCTGGAGAGAAGATGAGTGAAGCAAAAAATACAGCATAAAGACCAGGGAACACAGAGGCAGTATCCCTATCCGATCCAAACTGGAAGCATGATCTGTACCTTCAGCTCATTTGCACATGTTCAAACAGATATGTTCAAGCAGATGTTGAAGCCCCATTCCCTGTACAGGAGAGTGGAGGACCTCATCTATTCAGCCAGTCCAACAGTCACCTTTAACGAAAGACCTTTCAGACACTTAGATGGGTATGGTGTATTGCAGTCTAACAAAAGAAGCCAAACGACCCCCATTTCAAATGGATGGACCCCTTCGTCTGTTCCAATTTGCATGGTTTCAAAACAAAAACAAGGCTTTGTTGGGCTACTGTATAACACCTCGAACTCAACGCTATTCCTGACATTTTGAATTGAAAAAGCTTCCTGGATGGGAAGCGAAACGTCTTCAAACTTGGAAACAAAGTCCAGTGAATTGTTTTTTTACTTTTTTTTTGGAATGACTATGACCTGGATGACTGATAACCTTCACTAGCAATACAACAGACATTAAGCTGTTTTCAGCTAGATAGCCAGACAAGGACAAAGTCTTTGGTGACTTTGGAGGGGCAATGGAAATCTACAACTCAAGCTGAAGAATCTGTTGACTGGAAAGCTAATTAGCTGACAACACAAATCTGACCTTTTTAGAAATGTGCATTCTGTTGCAGGGATGCTTGATAGTAAGCAGGATGGAATGAAATACAAAGTAAGATTTGGTGAAAACTAATCAGAGGCGACAAAAGAGACAATCCTGAGTTGTGACCCACAGCTATGAAGGAACATTTCATGCTCTTAATGTGCAAAGCTGGTGGAGACATAAGCTTTCTGGTTTATTTCAGCCTCTTAATGTTCCATGTACATCACATTTATGCTCACTTGGCTGGTCTATATAGAAAACCCCACAAACAAACACTGTTCTGTAGGTTTTTAGCTGAACAGAAGAGATGTCTATAAGTTTTTGAGGTATTCATACTTTTGCAAAGCATGTCTTAACACTGAGCTGGGATGACTGAAAAAAAATTTTTAGCCGCAATATAGCTTGTAAAAACACTAACTTCTATATTAGTACTCACCTTTCATGACCTGGATAAAGGCGTTATCAAAGCAAGAGGGTAAAATACAACACAGTGCTGGAGAGGCTGAGATGCTGGAGATTGTGACGATTTTTTTATTCACAGCAACAGAGTATGAGACAGAAATTCAAGGTATCTGTCAGCAGTGATAACACAGCTCAAATTTACTTTAATTTAAAATCAGCACAGCAGGCAGTCTGCTGGCCTCTCTGAATAAGAAGGAAGGGGAGGAATGTAGGGAACTTCAGTCTGTTTGCTAAAGCCTGCTCTAACACTGTATTAGCTTTTTGTTGACAGCCAGCTCACATAATCGTCTCCTTGAACTAAAACCCCTGCAGAAGAAAGCTTTGTGTGAAATTATTTAGTTCATTAAAGCACAGTACCGATCTAAACAATAGAAAAAATGTAAGTTGCAGCAGAAAATTCATCACCGCTGTCCGTCTCAGTCCCCCCTTCCCCATTTTTTTTTTCTTCATTTTTTTGAACCTTTAACAGTTTATCTGAAAGCCAAAACACTTAATTTATATTAATGGAGAATAATAAAGTTTGGTGAAGCTTGAGAAGCTAATTATCTCTAGTCTAGTCAAAGACACAGAGATGGACAGCATACTAAGCAGACCGGCATGTAGGGAAAAGAGACAGGGTGCTCGCGTTTTTTTTCTTTTTTGTCAGATATTAATTTTAATAAAATATCACTACTCTCACCCGTCTGAATAAGGAGGTTTATTGGGTCTCACTTTCACCATCTATTCCCTCATATTTCCCCTCCACCTCGTACATCATTAAGGTCGCCCGAGGATGAAGAAGAACATTTCCCCATCTGAGTACTATTTATATCCGAGCAGCTCCAGCGAATCCCAGTAAAAGACAGGCAACAAATTCAGAGAGAGCACTGGACCCTTGAGACCTGAAATAATATATTACTTATTGTGTATAATTCAAATAGCCATCCATCCACAGTTAGTCATTCTGCTTGCATCAGGCCTTTCCCATTCATTATCGTATCAGTTAACATGATTTAATGCAAATGGCTCCACCCAGAAGCGGCGCCTAGATATCAATTACTGACAGGGAGTTGTGCGCGACAAGAGTTATTATGGTAACAGTGCTGAATTAAATTGCACCACAGAGGAAGTTTGTGAATGACAGCGATGGATGAGACATTATCAGGGAGCATGAGGAAGAGGGATACAACGCAACGTCTCCTCTTACTTTATTCTCTAAAGAACGCTCTTGACACTTGACGAGTCTCAAACCAGACGCAGACTCAAGAGGATCCGACTTCTCAAATCAATGTTATTTCAACAGACGGTGATGAAATAACCTATATTCAGAGGCTCTCCATGCAATGGGATTGCCACCCACCATCTACAGAGAAACACACTGAAATCATTAAGTCTCACAGCGGTGAATCGATGGCTTCATACAGATTGGGCTCATGCAATGTTCGCTAAGATGTTTATCTCTGACATTATTGAGCTCTTTTCCCAACCCATGATTACGGTAAGGACACTTCAGGCATATGCAGCAGCTCCAGAGTGATACCATGCCCTGCAAGAGCATTAAAGCTGCTCACACTAGTTCACGTGTTCTCATCTTGATTTTGGTTGAATATTCAAGGGACAAAATAATCCATAATAATGTGGAAGGAAAAGTGAAAAAGGGTTTTATATTGTAACTTTTTGAAAGGAGTTGCATGTCTGTGTGTCTAAATTTGTGGAGCAATTTTTCACTGCCTTTACAGCAGCAAGTCTTCAGAAGTAGACACTTTGCACAGCTACAGACGGACATTATTGTGTGCTGTTTTTAAAAGAGGTCAAGCTTGATGCTTAGAGTGTTCGTTTTTTAAAGAACTTGGCGAGTAAAACCCAAAAAAAAAACACAGCTTTCTCTTCATTGTCCAATAGATCATTTCAGACTGCAGGAGAAAAATAAACTTGTTTGTCTTTCTTTTAACATGTCAGTATTTTTGCAACTCTTCCATAAATTAAATATTTGACAAACAATCATTCTTTCCACAGATTTCCCCATATATGAATCAGATCACTGCAGCTTCTCCAGAATTACTATTATTCTCTTAGATGAAACCCTGTAGGATGAACTATAACCTAACACTGCCATCTCTTCAAAGCTTATCTGGTGGCTTTCTTTGTCGTCATGATGCTTTTTCATTTCGAATACATCTCTGAAGCCTTCACAGAACAGCTGACTAGTTCTGTAACTAACAATTATGTTGCAAATCGATTAATCTGTCGATTATTTTGGGGATTCATTGATTAGTAATCGTATAGCCAAAGGTTCCTATGATTCTATGCTAAGATTGCAAACTATTCACCAATTAGTTGACTTCATAAGGCAATTCCTCTTTATTGTTTTTAGCTTAGAAAGGCCACATTATTGAGGTATTTATCTTTATCTTCCACTTTTATGCACAACTATCGCTTGGTCTAACACATACAGCAGCAATAAAATATATTGAAGTTTGTGGTTGTTACATGGCAAAATAAACAAAAAAATGTCTTTTAAGGCTCTGTACGTGCTCCTTCTGGAACAGATTACATATTCAGTTATTCTGTTTTGGAACAATGACAAAATCATCAAATGCTTTGTGGTTGGGAAACTCATGGTGCAACCTTTTATGAGTTCCTTTATCAGAGCGGTAGAGTCGCAGAAGATGTTTTGCAAATCCTTGGAGTTGCAACCAGTTTTCCCAGCGGGGCCTCTGAAGTATGAACTCTGGTCCCAGGGGGGGCGCAGGGCATTGCATTTATAAGCAGACGGCAGCAGTGTCGGATTCCCACAGGAGATCACAACAACATCCTCCTCCCTCCTTGAAAAACAGTCAAGCATACTGTGAAAAGCAGCACACGCAGGAGAATAAAGCCATTCAAACAAAGAAGCAGCCAGTCGGCATTGTTCAGTGCAACATTTTCATCAAACAGTAAAATTAGTTTAGTCATATAATAAAAGTGCTTCAGTCAGGAATTTTAATAAACCAAAAGGGCTCAAGACTTTATTTTTTAATCAAACAGCAGCAGCAACTTTGACATAGTTTACAATAACATCATATTATTTTCTGCAGGGAGCTGCTCTCAGTTCCCCAGTCTGCTGATAAAGCAGTCAGGTATGAAATCAACCCAAGAGCATCACAATTGAGATGAGATCAGTTTTATGCAAAATATAAGAGATCAAGGATGATATTAAAAGCTTTAGTATGACAGTATGTGACTCCTTTACCAATACTATTGTTTAAGATCAAATCAATCTGCTTGGAAATATACAATCATGGCCTGAATTAGGATTAAATTGGGCTATAGTTCAGAATTTCATTTAAAATGGTTCTAAACATGACTATACAGATTGATTACAGATTTGGTTTTATGATTATTGAAGCAGTTTTTTTTCTTGCAGAAGGAAAAACTATTTATTTATTTATTGCAATAAAAATTATCTGTTCAGAATTCCTCCAGCATGTCCTTTTTCATGCCACCAAAGTTTGTTCACTTTGGCCTGAACTTTGGTGGAGGATGTATATTACCGTATGTGGAAGTTTAAAAAAATAGCCTGAGGCCAAATTGGCTCATTGTTGCCAAGTCACGTCCATTGCTAAGACAACTTGTTATGAAAGATAATTACTATAGTGGAGAATGTTCAAACGGTACTTTGAATTCTGGACTCCAGTCTAAGACATCAAAGTCAATCCACTGTTTCCTTAGAAACCCCTTCATCAGACTAGATAATGGCACACTAATCCTACATCCTACCCTGGATGTTGACACAGGATTTAGATTGTGTACTTCACAATCAGCCCAAAATGATTACACAATTGAAGCAACTGTTTACTGCCAGATAGATTAGCAAAATAAGTATAAAAGCTGATTGTTTGTGTTTCATACGCATATTGTGGGGAAATCCTGATCTCCAGGTCGCCTATAGTCTGATTAAACTGCATTTCTGTTTCCAGTGTCTGTGTGAATGTCATATTGGTTTGTAGTTTTTCATATATAAAGAATTTTAGGGATTTATTTACAAAGCAACAAGAATCTAGAAGCAGAGAACTACAGGAAGTCAGTTGAACATTCTGGTTGGTCTGAGGGGATAAAGCAGACTGATCAGGAAGGAGTTGGTTGATGACAACTGATGACTGATTGATTTGCTTACTTGAGAGATGAAGGTGAGGTAGCATGGATCTGCAGGGGTTTGATTCAGCAGGCTTTGCAGGCTGTGCCCCAGAGGTCCAGGAGAATGTGAGTGAGATCTAACAGCGTTGGTACTTGTTAGAGACATCATGCTGGAGAACATGATGTCATGATGGCAGGGCATCAGAGCATGATGGCAAGGAGGTGATGAAGACTGGGAAGTGCTGCACAAAGGAAAGACCTTTTCCATGAAGATCAAATACAAACTGAGTTTCACTGGTTGTCATCTGGGGTAATAATCTGGTGAAGAGAGATGATCCTTCACCTCCTTATATACATGCTAGTAATCTTGAATGAGAAATATTCTCAGGTGTGCAGCAACACGGGTCGCCCCAGCCACTAGCAAAGATCCTGTCTTTGAGAGGAAGCTCACTCACACCAGAAAAACAGCAAAACTCCAGAGATCCTTACAGTGAAAGATGAATAGCAATGAGGTAATGAATCTAACTGTGGTGAAACATCATATGAAGATATTGAAAATAAGAAACATTTAACTTTGGTTTTGTACCTGATTCCTGCACCACTGCCAGTCATTTTAATAAAGCCTCACAGGGAAACTTAGTCGCATCAACTTCTGTCTTTATAACGAATGGGGAAAGTGTTGTATGCCTTAAGGCAGTCTGTACATTTATAGTTGTTTTGTGTGGCAGGGTTACTGCCATCCTGATCAAAGTTGCTTACTGCACAGTGGTACAGCATCCTTGTGTCATGACAGAGGTGTTAATTAACTAGTTTTAAGTGGACAGATAATCAGTTATGAAATATTTTATGAAGTTTAAAAAGCTACTTAGAGTTGTTTTAATTAGCATCATAAATCAATCAAATATGTAAGACTTTATTGTTTTTGTTTGCGCTATCACATGTTAATATTAGTTGAACTTATAACATAAGAAGAAGAAAGGCACAGAAAAGCTGTCAATAATTCATTTATCAAATTTAAAGGAAACATCCCAACGTGTGCAACAGAGAAGTTGTCAAACAGAGAAGGTACAGAGCTGACTTTTTCCTAAGACTCAGATTTTAAAGATAAGATAAAACAGCCGTTTCCAAAGGCCACTTCTAGAAAGTGTACCTCCCCACGGTAATCCTGAGATTCTAAAGTCATTACCAAAACAGCAAAACTTTGCTCAGACCTTTAAACCTGCTATCTAATCAGAGGTTTAGCAAGCTTTAAAAAGTACGGGGGATGATGCTTGTCTGTGAGTGGCGTCGCCTTTTTATTGAGATTCTCAATGTCTGTAGGTTTCATGTGCTTATCAATTTTTATAAATATTTAAGAATATTTAAGAATTTCTCTTGAATAGAAGTCATTCTTCTATTGTTTTTTTTTTTCTTTTTCTTTTCTGGTTATTGTTTATACTATGTAAAGACAATTAAAAGCTTACCAGTGTCGGGCATCTGACTGCTATGACTGAGAGAAACCGATTTCATAGGAAAAAATAAAAGTCATATAAGATGTTATCTTCAAACAAATGAAATCCGTATCAAAAAGCTACAAATCCCTCATTGAGATCTGAAGATAAAACAAGAGCAGGACAGGAGGCAGGACTTAAGGCAAGAAAGCCAATCAGCAGCCCGTGAGAAACAGAAAGGAGGGCAAATACAGCGAGTGCAACACCTTAAAACACCAATGGATCTGATGAAATCTAACTCACTGCATGATTCTGCAGATATCTGTCTTTAAATACCTTAGTTTCAGACCCCCTGTTCAAAAACCAGGGCTACTCAAGATGTAAATATTTCTTGGTATGTCTCTGGTTAATAAGGAGTTCAAAGCCTTGTTAAACCCAAAAGGTTTCATTCAGAGCTAAGTATCCCTCCATCAATAGGAGAGGGACATCCTGGCACCGAGTGCAAGCCATCAGATCATTGCAGGGTCCAAACAGTGAAAACTATGGTGAATTTACAGTTGCCAGGTAACCAGAGGTGAATATTTTTGTATGTGGAAAGGAACCCAGGAAACCAAAAGATTGCAACAACAGGAAGAAGGGCTCCATCATGGCATTCAGGCCACCAGCGCACTAGTTGGGCAACAACAATGCAACCGGCCTTCAGCATATTGTGCTTATTACATGTTTATTATCCTTTTATAAACATACAGAGTATAATCTTACATGGAGCACACATTTAATAAATGAAAGATCCTGTTAAAATGTTTAAGTAGAATATGCTGCCATCTTATGTCTTAGCAAAAGTGAGGATAAACTAACAGAAACTCTTTTACCTCTAATCAAGATCACAAATGAATGAGTGAGCTGTCGATAAACTTTCATTTCTGGGATGACTTTACTCCTATAGGAACTAATGTGCATTTAAATAAAGCTAAATATAGGTCTGGATGCACAGAGATTTTTTTTTAAATGATTACTTTTATGGATTCAAACATCTGGCTAGGGCCTGGGATGATGGCAAATCTATTGTGAGCTATGGTATAAAGCAAGTGGCACAGCCAGTTAAATATGCTACAAGTAGAGAGCCAGCCTATGTAGAGAGCTTCCACCAATCCCATCATCACCAAAGAGATCATGGGATACTGTCAGAACAGAGAAGACAGCAAATCTGAAATATTTAGAGAAACTTCAAAGACAGCAAGACTGAGAAGAATTTCCTTTTGAAATTAATTCTAGTGTTCACATTGGATTCATGAAGACGCTTAAAGTCTTTTAATTTTTTTTGCTTACTGAGAAAGTAACACAGCCTGTGTCTGAACAAGTGGTATAAAATTCTGTTTAACAAGTATTCCTCTGATGTCAGCGCACTGTTTGCACATTAACATTATTGAGCTATGGACACATCAAAAAAACAGATCAAACTAGGTTTTCAGTTTTACTATTCCACATAAACATTAACTTACATGTATTATTTAAGCCCAGACACATTCTCTGATGGTTATTTAAAATTACATGAGGCCAACTCATCAGAGCTCTGTCTGTCATATTTAAATTCCTTAACCTCCAAAAAAATCTAATCTTGGCTGTTCAAAAGCTAACAATTTAATGTATTTTTTTCAGCTTCAGGAATTATTTTTCAAAGAAAAACATTTCCTGGGGCAGACGTTGAAAGGAAAATCATTGGCAGCATGTTTTAGCCATTCAGGTTTAAAATTGTCATATTTTTTTTAAACTAAACTAAAAATATCTATGTCTGTCATGTGTGAGAGTGAGTCGGGGGTATACAATGAGTCTCACAAGCTTTTGCATATATTTTTTATGTCTGTTTAATGAGAAAAGCATTTTTTTCCCTTTTCTGTCACACAATCTCAGCAGTATACAGCCAAGGAGGACCATATTTTAAGGATCTACTCAAGAGAATAAGATCCCAGAGACATAATTCTAACACTTTCTACCTAACAATAAAAAAAAGAGTGCACCAATATTGTTGTGGGGGGGGGGGATTTGTTACTGCCACCCACTGGACTGAAAGTGAAGTGCAGTTTTTATTACGCTTAATGTCCCAGGGCTTCAAACTTAATGGGAACAGCATGCTAATGAATTCCCAAGGATTCCTATTACCTGGGTAAAACAAATCTCTGCTTTTTTAATCCCAGGGCTTTCAATGGAAACGTGGCTTTTTTTGGACAGTCCCAGATTTTTTTTCATGTGCAGCTTTGCTCAAAGCCCTGAGTAACAAACCATCTGGTGTGTCGGGTTACGTTTTTATGGCATTTGACCCCGTCATTTTTACAAGTAGTCAAAGGGTGTGTAAACTAACATGACAAGTGAGCTACAAACTTAGGAACAGATGCTTTCTTTTTGCGACTCAACAAGGTCAAGAAAAAGAAACAGCAGTCTCATTCCTAAGGCTTTTTCTCTATAAATGGTGCATTTGAAATATAATGAAAAACAAACCTGAATCAAATAAGTGGCTCATTAGATGGCCTCTGTCGTACTTAAAGGGAGAATTTAGTTATTTAAATCAGCTGTTTTGAAAGAGTTTTGTATGTAAAAGCTGAGGGCTGCAGTTGGTGACCCAACCCCCACCGCATTGCCCCCATACTGTCACCATGTAAGGATGCTTTTGCTCAGCAGAGACAGAGAATCTGGTTAAAGTTGATATCAATAAGGACAGACCTAAATACAGAGGAATCAGAATAGACTAACCTGTTAAAAGCTTCAACTGTCTGTAGAGCAGAACGCTTCCATCTGCATGACGGATCCATAGTCCAGATACAAATCCAACTGAGATACTATGGCAAGACTTGTGCATTTATGACAAAAGGTGATTAAAAAGTATTGTCATCCATAAGATTACACAACTCCACCTTTGCACAACTCCTTTAACAACATCCCTGAATCAATTGGTTGACTTCCCTCATCAGAAGGTCATTCAGTTCTACAAAGCTGTAGGTCTTTAGGACAGGACTTGAGCACCGCTGGCTTAGTCAACTGAAAGTCAATAAGGGCCAAGCCAATTTATAATGTTTTATAAGTTTTAGTTACAACTCCAATAAAATTCAATGGAGTTTATTACCCTAATATGAAAAACTATGAAGTTAAGGGGCTAAGATTAGGATTTTAAGGCAAACGTAGTTACTATGCATATCTAAAGCAAAACAGAAAGGAAAAAGCTGCACAACTGTACTGTTAATACAGCACTCTTCC
Organism: Cyprinodon variegatus; assembly: GCF_000732505.1. Classification (NCBI taxonomy): domain Eukaryota; kingdom Metazoa; phylum Chordata; class Actinopteri; order Cyprinodontiformes; family Cyprinodontidae; genus Cyprinodon; species Cyprinodon variegatus. Next base: position 473,561 of record NW_015150799.1, read on the forward strand.
AGGTAAGCTTGTTCACCAGTAGCTGTCATACAATCTGAGCTGATTTACACAGAAAAGTTGTAGGCTTCACTCCATTTATCAATAAGCTGCTACATCACCAAGACCTTTTTTACCTGGGCCAGGCTGGTTAACCAATATGAAAGTTTACTTGGCTTCAGTCCTGAATGAGCTCTAAAGCATTAATTATGTTGTTAAACCTGCAGCCTTATATATAAAAGCCCAGTCGCTCTCCCTGTAAAGCGACACTAATTAGACCGAAACTAGAGCCAAATGGAGCTTCATTACCATATTCACCTTTCACCCAGGAGTCCATCTAAAAGGGGCATAAAAACCCAGATCACAAAAGCAGCGGACACAGAGTGTATTCCTTTTAGCTTTCCAGCTTCAAAGAGTGCTAAAATGTTTGTCATTCCTAAATGTGTCCCATCATTCAGAGTAATTGTTCCTCCTTAGCATATTTGGGAGATAAAAAAGGGATCCAATGCCTACTTCTCTGAAAAACAATCCAATTAATTTGACAACTTTTAAAAGGTTCTGGGTAGTGACGGACATTTTTAGATGCTTTATGGGGAGACTGGGCTTTTGGATGGAAGTGACCAATGAATAAGATATTCTTTGCCATTGGGTAATGAGTCGAGAGCACTTATCCCCTGGGGAAGGCTCCTTTTAGGCCATGGAAGGCTGGCGTTCCCAACAAACACCACCGTTCAGCCGACTACACAAATTAGTTGATTGCTCTCAGTCCATTGCTTTCTGACTGAAGATCAATTAACAAAGGAGTCAGATTGAGAACTGTTTGAAGCTCTGCAGTCAAAAGTCCGCATACTGGACAGAATATGCTGAAAAAAAGCCACACCGAAAAGCAAAACAATCTAACATCTACTTTATTAGGAACACCTGTCCAGCTTAGTTTCAGTTCAAAGTAAGAATCAGAACAGACAATAAAGAGAATTTAACTGACATTGAACATTGAATGATGGCTCCTTATAGGCTGGTCTGAGGTTCAGATGCTAATCTAGTGAGACCGTCATGCACAACCATCTCTCTGGTTTAAAGACGCAAACAAAATGTCTTCAAAATATCCATATCCTGCTTACATATATTTTAACAGTTTTATCAATGCTTAACGCCTGCTAAGTCCCAGACCACCTCCGAAAGATTAATATAATCTTTTGGATTTAAAACATCAGACGATGTGCTTTCACATAGTTTTCATCCATGCGAGCCATTCCCCAGTGCAGACATAAAACACTGAGTTTTATGAGCAAACAGCTGTTAAACGGGAATTCAGCCAGCATCTCTACACAGAGCAGCCTTTCAAACAAGTATTACTTTAAAAAAGTACAATGCATTGAATAAGGAGGGAAGATTATTCCAAGCAGTCCCTAAATAGTCTGCCATTACATTGTAACTTTTTCACCTTTTCTACAAGCACTATTCAATGACACCCACCCATAATGAAAGGGTTGAGGATAATTAATTGTATTCTATACATTCAGTACTTTACCTCCCATTTACCTGCTAAAAGATTCATCAGATATAGTAAGGGGGTTAAGCAACCAGTGGCAAAGGTCTAATTTGCATGCAAGTTTGTATTTTTTCACATATTGATAGCTGTAACGCTGATCTGCAGGCAGCTGGATTGTCTAGAATAACACAAAGGGGCGAGATGGATTCACCAATAGTTGATCAAGACAGAAACTGAAGGTCACCAGACTGAGAGCAGGACCAATAGATGCATTTGATAGAAATACCAAAACTTGACAGTGTTTGAATAGGTTCACATGGTATCTTTACATGAAACCAGGTGGATATGTCATTGTATTTTCAGGTATGTGGGGTCAATATATATAATGAACGGCTCTACCAGTGAGCGGTAATTGAAGATACAGTAAACTGTCCGTAACTTTATGAGCTATTTTGCTGTATGTTTCCATGTAAATGTTTTCTTTGTGAAAAAATGACAAAAGTGCAAACATTAAAGGTATAAACTACTCAGAGTTTTAAGGGTCGATCTTTAAAACAATTTATACAATTGGAATTTCCGATGTAAAAAAACGAAAATAAGAAGGTGATATTGAAAAATACCAGTATTTACGCTTAATTTATGGATATCCAAATATATTCATGTGGACTTTAGCTTGTGTTCTCCATCCATCAGTCTGTCTGTCTCAGAATAGATCTTCCAGGTTTGAGGAAAAGTGCTTCTCAGTTGAACCGGTACATACAGCAGCCTGCACTGCTTTAATGTGGTGCTGTCAGATATATGATTACTAGTGAACTTACTTTCAAGTAGCTTATCATTGTTCCTATCCTCTCATGTATCCAAGCGTTTGATGTAATCATATTTGATTCTAGTGATTAGGTTCAAATAACCATGTGTTCAGTCAAACATACATCAAGCAACCATATTGCCAATGCTTCTATATAAGTGCCACTATTATAACAGTAAAATGCATGTAGCCTAGAGTTTCTTTGTTTTTAAATTGTTCAAGTCATATCAAAAAGCCCATTGGTCTTTAATGGGAAAAACTAAACCTTTACAGAATAAAATGTGACATGTTTCACATTGTGCAGAAACACATTTTTCCTCCATATGCTGAAGTTAAACCTTCTAAATTGTTCATTATGGGCACAGGCTGTGTCTAATCACCCTCATAAAAGCAAGGCTGCTGCAGACCAATGTCTGCTTTTACTTTTTACTTGATTTGCTCTGAAGGCTGAGCTCCAGCTTGGCTGTCAATCAGCACTGGAATGACCAGTTCCTGCTACTTTAGTGCTTTTTAGGAATGAGTGTTCATAAGGATGATCATTGAAACAAGCACAGTCTGAAATGCAGCGGTCATTCGTTATTCTCCTGTACATGTCACACTTGATCTGAACATGAACTTTGCTTTAAATGTTTCACTGTCGAGAACACTTGGCTGTCTGAAATGAACTTATCTTGAATGCTTGAGAGCAATCTTTGTCACAGTGGTGGATGTAGAATTGATTTAAAGCCTACTTAAAATACTTCCTTCAACAAATTTCATGTTAACTCCAAAATAACAGCAAACAGACAAAACTTCATTCTTTTTTAGCATCTATTGGTTGAATGGATGGATGGATGGATGGATGGATGGATGGATGGATGGATGGATGGATGGATGGATGGATGGATGGAT
>NW_015150799.1:476734-485416 GCF_000732505.1 Cyprinodon variegatus
ATGGATGGATGGATGGATGGATGGATGGATGGATGGATGGATGGATGGATGGATGGATGGATGGATGGATGGATAAAAATCTCATTTTATTTCAGTGTTAAATGAAGTAACAGATTATAATTAACAATGTCTCCAGACCTTTACTGGTCAATGATTTTTTTTTTTTTTTCATTAGTTATCCCTGCTCTAATCCATCATTGTTTACTTGAGTAGAGTTTAAACCAAAGGTGGAGAATGATACCCACACCAGCTCAATCTTCAATTACTTTAAGCATCCTAAATCAGTCACAGACTAGATGTTTGCTTCTGTGTTTCTTTGTTGTTTTTTTTACCACTCTGATGAAGAAAAAATACCTGACAGCACAGTTAGCAGAGACAAAAAAAAAAAAAATGGAAAACTTACTGTGAAGAGAAACATACACTGTTTTATGATTTGTTGGTTTTCAGATTCTTGCCTTGTATTGATTCAGCCACGCACTGTTGTGAGCCTCCTGAGTCAAATTCCAGGACTGTTTTTTTAGTCCTAATCCATTCCTTGATATTATTACTACTGCAAAGCAACATCAGATTATTTTCATCTGTGAACTTATATTCTTTTACATGGCTTTAAAAAGTTAGATATTCTATGATGTAACAATTGTGCAACAGAAAAACCAAAACGTATAAATATACCAAAACATTCTCAGTAATTCTGTTTGGTGCAGTTTTTGGGACTCTAGACTAATCACACATGCACACACGCCTGCAGAATGATTTATTGAACATGAGACGGTTTATGGGAATACAAAGAGCTGTACTTTGGGTATGAAGCAGTAAACATATTAAATAATCTCCTGGATAAGGTAGACATCATACACGGTGAGTGCAGACTACCTCAAGGGACAGGTCAAGGAGGGCAGCATGTATAAATACTGTATGCTCTGATTAAAACCACTTTCCCAGGTACCTCTTCTCCACCTTTGACTCTTCTCTATCAGAAAAACAAAAACTGGGTCGACAAATAGGCAATAGCAGACAAATAACATTTATTTAAATGTTTTCAGGTGTGCATTTATGAGTCATTACACCCCTAACATGTTCATTTATGTGGCAGAACAGTATCTGGATTTGAGTATTAGTAACAGGACATTAGCACTGAACTTGTGACTCAGATGTGAAAAGTACTAGGTGTGTGTAGTGAGAGGGAATTACTCACTAAAAAGGTTTTGTTTTTTTTGTTTTTTTTTGTTAAAAAAAAGGTAATTTTCTGCCCAAACTACAGTCCACAGGTCGATACCTACAATGCATTTGGCTCATAGGTCCAGTCTATGAGTAATGTTCACTCATGTTTCCAACCTCTCCCAGAATAGGTCACTGTGAGCTGAAATAGAAGCGTAAACCATTTGTTCCCATAACTGCAGCTTGACAGCAGCAGCGTTTCCCACTGCACCCGAAGGTCGCCGCAGCCATCGAGGGGCTCTAGTTCAAATGCTACTGGAGAAGTCAGAGTCCATTATTTCTGAGGGGATAAACTTAATATATGTTGCTTCTGCCCTTCCTGCCAGATAGCAATGTATCACACATTGCATCAATATCTAAATATAGGAAAGGCAGACCCGATTTCAGAGTGAATTAAAATTCCTAACAACAAATAATCATTACTCTATGTGCAAGTATCACATAAACCAAACATTGTGAAATGCAGCAACAATTTATTGCACTGTGGTCATACAGCCCCTCATTTGTTCTTTAACTGGAAATTTCCCTGTCAAATCAATAAGATAGGATGATTTTAAATGACCAGATCAGTTACTTTAGTTTTGCTATATGTTATTATAATAATTTAGCATTCAATAATATGTTAAATAAGAAAATATTATATTTAATAATTTAAAGGGCCTTTAAAAAGTAAAATTGATTGTTTTTATTAGCTTTTAAGTATGTTATTGAGTTATTCTTGATCAAAATCATGCACAAACAGGTAAAAGTTGACGAAACCCACCACCCCCCACCCCCCCTCTCTCTCATGGGGAAAAAAATAAATAAAAAACAAGTGGCCAAGACAGTTCTACATAGAGCTGACATTACTCCCTCCAGAAAGCACCTACAGTACACTGACCGCGCTGCACCTGCACAGAAAATAAATGTCACCTTTCTCTGATCGGCGACTGATGATGTGGGACAGAGCACTGCAGTTGAAGCCTGAAGTTGAGATGAAGTGGCTCTTAGCAGCATCTATTCCTTTTTAGGTAATGTCTAAGTCATTTTTCTAAACTGCAAGAGATCCAAGAATTTGTTCAGTCTTCTCAGAACATTCACTGGAAGGGGTGAGACACGGCAACATCAAGACACTGGCAGCACCCACATAGGAAGAGGCAGCTTCACACTGAAGGCAAATGTCTTTCTTTGGGCTCGGAAGAAAACAACTAATATGTCATAATAAATCAATACTCTGTCATGCCAGAGGCAATATTTCATCATGTTTATGTCTATAACCGACTCTTAAAGGCTTTAAAAAGCACAATCTAAAACCTTTAATGGGCCAGCCTTTTTTTATTTGACATTTGCATTAATTCATTTCATTTTCTATTTTATTATTTTTGTTGCTTTAGGCACGTCGCACACTACAGGGGTCAAATCAAGATCATTCTGAGAACGATATCCAGACTAGGGTTGCCAGAAATACTTTAAAAGGCAGAGACAGTCCCGTATTTAGTATACAGCTAATTAAATTTCACAGAATCATTCCAGACACAGAAAAAAAAATCTAATGCTGTTAGGGTGGAGGACAACTCAGTGCTAAGAGGTCTCCTTTATCTAGTAGTTGGCAAGAACACGTCAGGAGTGTCACCCTGAAACCCCAGTTTTGGGGATACACACACAGAGGATTCTGTTGGAAAACATCAGCATTGCTGTCATCAGTGAAGGCTAAAGATGGCTTCACATGTCAACTTGGTAAACATTTTGTTTTTTCTTTAAAAACAGACAGAAAAACTCTTGTTTTCATGAATTTCTTCCTCACAAAGTGTTGTAACACCACCTCTACCCCTACTTCGAATGAAAAATAACAATACAACATTGTCATATGTAATAACAATTACACACCAATTTAGTGCTATTATTTTGTGGTCCACTAATCACTCATGAATTGTTCAGGTTACAGAAGGGATAAGTCTGAATACTTATTTGGTGTAATGAAGCTAATATGAACTAATGAGGTTTAAAATTAGTTCTCTGATCACACCAAGACAGAAAGTCTTTGTGGAAATGGCAGTTTTTACATGGGGTGTTTAATGTGTTAACACAACAGGGGAATCAGGGAGTCTAACATTTAAAATCTAACACCTGAATCGGTAAGATACCTCACCTTTCTCCCTTCGAGGGTAATGAATAGATATTTCCCCCAAAGGCAAACCTTATGTGCTAATGTATACCTGACAATGCAGAACGCATCATTTTCAACTCCTAACAGTAGAACCAGCTTCACTTCTCTGGAAGGTCGTCATCCTGCATGCCTGGCTCGTTTGTTAAAGCAGCGGGATAGCTAAAGGTTATCAATATCTCTCAAACATCTTCAATCCCACTGCAAATGAGGCAACTATGATAAAAAGTGCTATTTTTTATGACCATCTTTCTCTGCTGTCTATCTTCGTCTTTTATTCCAGCACTATTTATTCTTCCATGGGAGCGGTTGTCTCTAATTTCTCCAGGGACCCACAAGCTGCTGCTATCTCAGCTGTGTTTACTAATCTTCCCTCGACACCAATTTCTCAGCCCCGCAAAGTTAATGCTGGTCCAGTGTAAATAGCCTTATCTCATAAAACCTGTGTTCTTTCCCCTTCCCCGCCCTCTTTTAGCTTGGATGCTTGATGAATAAAGCGTAAGCAGTCTAAACATGAGGGAGGGGGATTAGGTCAAACAAGACGGTCAAACAAGACGTACAAGAAGGCAAGAAGTTTGTGTTACCCCCCCCAACCTGCGGCAGAATTATTTTTTGAGGATAAGCAGGTTTTGCATCCAACCAAATGCGTCTCCCAGTACTTAGAAGTGATCGATGTTGGGATCATTGTCATACACAGATTACAGTACCTACCTTTCCTCCACCTGCGCCAGCCAGCTTCAACGAATGCTCTGGATTGTTGTATATGCCACAGCAGCGAGTTTTAATTAAACCCAAAGGGGAAAGTATTAATTATCTCATTGCCTACTGTGAGTAGGTTAGCTGCTGCAGGCAGATTCTCACATGAATGCTGATGATGTTGAGGTGAGTGAGGTGTGGCTTTGAATTAAATGCGGGATTTATCGAGCTATCGAGCGATTGTATTGGATAAACACCTGCAGGACCCCCCCCTCCCAAAAAAAAGGGACTTTAGAACTGTAAAATGTGGGATTTTCCTCCCTCCAGGATTTTCTTGTCCGTTTTTTAAAAGGCTATTTGAGCTGATGGTTGTGAAAAAGACAGAACGCTCCCTCCGGGGCATCCATTTAACTCTGTTTAGATTGTATCTGTTCCACTCAGCCTATCTATCTTCATATCTGCCATATTAACCGTCTCCTCAGCCATCAAATCATGTCCATCCTCTCCTCAGAGATGGTAACGTTCATACTGAACACAATCGCTCCCCCTCTGCTACACTTGTACAATAAGCACTTCAATGCATGTTTTTGTCATGGGTTTATTGAGTTCTCATTACCATATGATAGACTGATTGATTAGCTACACTAGAGGGATGTCATTTTCCCAAATCATGCTGCATATTTTTCAGTAAAAGGCACTTTAATAGAAAGCCCTGTTGATGTCATTCTTTTTTTTCTTTTTTTTTTGCTGAGAACCTGAAACAGCAGTCCTCTCTTTGCCAAAACCCTGTAGGTATTTGTTAATGCAGAGATGGAGGAGCGCCTTATAAACTATGCATGTCATATCCCTCTGGCAGTCACCAGTAGAGAAGATGATGACAGGAAAGGGCTGGCTTTCATTAGTCTTGTGAGGCTGCTTAACATAAAATGATCCTTGGGGTCTGCAGAATGCAGACAAAAACAGGGTGAGGGCTTCATTAGGCCTGATGAATTACAGACATCAGACATGAATGTCAGCCGACTTACACAAGTCCAACTTTCCTGACACTTAAAAATGGCCATTTATGCTGCACTAAATCAAACATAATGTTTCTTTGAAGTGAAACTTAATGAAAATCTGTTTTTAACTATCAAAATATTTTTATAAATAATTTTTAAAGGGAATTTTACCTTTAAAAAATATGACAGTATTTGCTGGAAGCCAAATAATGTTTTACAAAAGAAAGTAAAAAAAAAAAAAATGGTTCATTTAAATGTTTCAGATTGAATATATTTGATTTAAACAAGGTCTTTAAATTAGTTTAATCCAAAATTGCAAACAAATTTCAGATTTAGCTCTGCAGATTAAGTATTACCAACAGTGATATAGAAGTGACAACATTTCCCACTGGATGTTGCATCACTTATTGAGTCTGTTATCCCAAAATGGCCCCATGGGTCACAAGGGGCCTTAAGCCTCAGGAATCTTAAGACCATCACATTTAATTTCTTATAAACATTAAAACACTATATCCCAATAATCTTCTTTAAAAAGATTTTGTTGTGTTATATAATATCCCAGGTGGCTTGATTTTTGTATTTACTGCCTGCAAGTTAAAATGTACATAGTGGTTTGCAATTAAAAATATAAAATCATAAAAATTCAGTTTGGAAATGATAAACAAAAGTGAAGGAGAAATTTGATATGGCAGCAAATATTTAAAGCATAAAGTGATGAATACTCTTATTAGTCTAAAGGTATAAAGGTTTGCTTTGGCAACTATGACTAATATTTTAAGATGTTTTCAAATTTACCAGACAAACTCTAGGTTTTCACGACTGGTTTAAAAAGAAAACAAACTTCCCTTGTTATTTTTAGCAGAAAATTCGACTAAAATATCCTGCCCAGGAAAGAGGAGTACTCACCCCTCAGGAGGTCGGTACTGGCTGAAGGTGCGCTGTACGTCCTAAACAGCATCCAGTCAAAGTCATCCTCCTCCCCTTGAGTGAAGTCACACAGATTAGGGTCTGAGTCCTCTTCAAACGTGCAGCCAGCAGCTAAACAGACGGGAGGAGATAGAAGAAAAAGACTTAAGGCTAGAATAGGTGCACGACTCCTACAGAATGATGCAAACAAATGAGATGATAAAATACAGCTGCCAGTACAAAAGGGTTTTTTCTCAGATCAGAAAGTGAGCAGTGTGAGCCGTTAACGTGACAACTCTGCAGTGGTTCAGTATCAACAGAAGGGAAACGGTAGCTGTGGTGTGACGGCTTAACATTGTGACCCTGAAATATACACCGATTACACATTCTGGAGCCGCCAACCTCACTGCCCACACGTACAGCAAATAAAAAGAAATGCTGAGTTTAGAGCAGCAGCCAAGCGCTTAACTTTAAACCTCAGTGGGCATGCAATCTGAAGAAACTAGGGTCTCACATCAATATTAGGCTTTAGATTTGGATGTTTTTAAAATACAAGTGACACTGGATATTCTGAATTTTCTCTGACCACCGGTCAAGTATTTTCTCTAACCGGTCTGGAACTAACTGGTCTTCCAGCCTCTCTCTCTCTCTCTGATGGTACTTGTTGATAAAATTGTGCACTTCCAATAACTGAAATCTAAATAATTAATTATTTCTTAAAATAAGTGTATTTGTTCTTGAATTGAGGAGGCAAGTTTGACACTTTGCCAATGGAACAGTATAATTTACGTTTAAAATAAGAAAGAAACAACTGCAATGTCTTATTTCAATTGCATATTTTCTAATATTATTTTAACAGTAAAAATACTCATTCCATTAGTACATAATTTTATTTACCTGTTCAGATTAAGGGTAAATACAATTATTTTTAATAAATATTTGCTTATTCCTAGATCGTTTTTGCAGTGTGCACAAATTATGCATGCACAGCTTAATGATTTAGCTGGTTTAGCTTAGAGAACAAGGCAACACCTTTAAAGAGAAATAAGAAAAGCTGAAACAAAGGGAAAAATTAAAAACAAAAAAACTTAAATGTGCTATAATAATCACGATTAGCTACCTTATTCGATGTCATTAGAGGACGGAAACGAGGTTTCATCTTGAATAAATGAATTTACAACAAAACATATCAATTCTATGTTGTTTTAGAAAAAGAAAACACAGTATCTGATGAGGGTTTCAATTATTTTAGTAAAAATACTGAAAAGGATTTTCTAAGCATTCAATGCTGCAGTGTTTACTTACTGTACCTGTCAGAATTAGAGTACTATAATACAGAATCTCATTTATATCAAATTATCAGCTCAAGTGTTTTGAAAACAACAACATGTTCCAAATATCCCTCAAACATATTAAGCGACATGATTTTATTACTTTAGCCTTGAGGTACTAAAACTAAACATAGCAGAAAAGCAATGCCCCAGCATGTGTGCAGATATGCATAGAAAAGTAGATTTTAGAGTGAGCAGGTCCTTTGGGAAAGGCAGTTATTATCATAATAACTTGCAGTCTGCCATCTATTACATCAAAAGGCATCATTTTTCTAAATGATATTAGATAGTGATAACTTTAATGGGTCCTGGGTGCAGAAATGGTGGGTTTTGGTTGTTGTTCCCCACATCTGTTGCCATATTTCCCATTTTTCAGTCGGTGTAAGAGTTACAGCGAAGCAGTGGGCAGTTTTTAATGGTTCTGTCATATGACCCCAGAGCCTGTGTCAGTGTTAATTTGAGTGGGACAGCATGAGACGTGACATGCTAATGATAGGAATAATCACTGGCAGGTCCTGAAGGTGACCCCCGTGGTTTACTGCTCTTTTTTTTTTTTCTAATCTGCCATTAAACAAATGCTTTCAACGTGACAGTGTGCCAAAAAGGAACTAGAACCGGACTCTCTGTTGTGATGATTCATCGCCTGTTTCAATACACGTGTAGATTTTCAAATGCTGAAAGTCTATTCAGACTGCTGCAGTGGTTTCGGGAGCTAAAATAAATCTGCAGCATAAGAAACTAGTTATGTTCATCACTTACTTATTATTTGTTTTAGTGTTACCATGAAGGTGAAACAAAGACAACTTTCCACTGGTGGGAAGAATAAAATAAATATCATTGCTCATCTTAGCTTCTGGATATTTTTATTTCTATGACATTTCAGGAACTAATTCCTAAAATGACTGTGTAAACAGTTTTTAATACATGTTGAACATAATTGAGTTTATTAGTACCTTTCAGAACATTTCAATGATTCACTGTCACATTGACTGTTACTGTAATGGCCAATGAACATGCTTTGGTTGGTCGGTTTTGTTTCCTTTTTGTTGTATTTCCAGCTTTATCTTTAGTTGCTTTTTTTGTGTAGTTGTGTTTCCCTCCAATTTTATGCCACACCTGTGTTCGATCCGCTCATTACTCACTGTATGTAAACCCCCAGAGGTTCTCCGACTGTTTCCTGGAAAGCCTTTGTATTCTCTGCATTCAAACTTTCCAGCTGCTTTCTTTTCTCTGTATTCCTTGCTGGCTCCTCTGTGCTTGTTCCCGCACTTTTGTAAGCAACTCATTGTGTGCTTTGGGATTTATTTGGACTTTGCTTGTATGTTTTTTTTTTTGCCCTTTACCTGTTCTTCTTCTTCTTGTGTGTGTGTGAGTGTGTGTTGGGGGGGGG
>NW_015150799.1:485685-493770 GCF_000732505.1 Cyprinodon variegatus
GCCTGTTTCTTGTTGCTTTGTGCTGAAATCAATGGTTTAGATTAATGTAATTACATTGATGCATAATGGAATATTTAATATAAGTTTACTCTCTTGCTGGAGAGTAAATTTAGAAAAGAATAATTTATCTTTATTCTTTAATGTTAATACTTTGAACAATGCCTAATAAAGACTGCCTGACCAGAACGTGCTGATATTGTCAGCTGTCTTTAAAATCCTTGTAAGTATAAGAAATCTTTAAAAGCCTGAAAGTGAAAAGATTTGTTTTAAAATTCAGTTGGACCTTTATTGACTATTGACATAACACAAAAAAAAACATTTTTGGAAAATATTTATTATTAGTAGCAGTAGTTATAGTTGCAGTAATCGTAGTATTTTGAGGAAGAGTTCGTTTGAATAAACAGATAAACGCCAATTTAAAAAAAAAATGAGCAGAGGCATGTCATTTACTCTTTGCATGGCACTGCTAATATAAGTATTTTTTTGAAAATTTATAGAAACTGAGTTATCTGTTTTTTCAAATGAACTCTTCATATCAATAAATGTAAATTAATGTTAATATTATAAAATTCAAATAATCAAAGTTAATAGAATATAGAAGAAATCTTCTTGCTTCCACTGTTTTGACAAAATCCAAGCTATATTAATTTATAGCAATATAATGGTGTTACTATTTTAAGACAAAGCTTTAGGTTAATTAGCTTAAGGAATGTGAGTGAGAGCAAGAATAATTAGATAAAAGGATGGCAAATCACATTTAAGCAAAGTTTTGAGCTTGATGTTTCCACCTCTGTCTGTCATTGAGAACAATACATTTGGAAATCTTATTGTTAATTAGACCTCCACAATTTTGGGTGAAGAGGAACACTGACACTACTTCTATTTAGCAGGAAACCTAAATAACAAAACCATTTTATCTCTGAATAAAAATGATAGTAAAAATCTTGTTTAGTACCGGCTGTTCTATTACTCTTGCAGTAAAAAGTTACCTCTTCTCCTTATCTAAATAAATAATGTTCAGCCATGACAGGAAGATTAGAAAAAAATGCAGTTTTTATATATGCTTCTAATGTAGTATTTCAAAATAAATTGGAATCAGGTAATAGCTGTATCAGCGCTGCAAAAGCTAGAGATTAAAAGTCGCCCACAATATTCCGATGGGTGCATCCATTAGGGCACTGACACCAACTGAGGATGTGTTTTATGCCTTTATCAACACACCACGACCATGGACACAGGAAACCCTCATCTCAAGCAAATTTATGAAATTCCAAAGTTCAGTCCAGTAGGTGATAGTAGAAGCCACCCAAAGCTGGAAAGACTCTGCGTTTCTCTTGCTAGGTTTGATTTATTTCCCCATACTGGGCTGTAACTGCACAGATCTGAGGCCGAGGCCAGAGGTTAATTGTCACCACACCGGGGTCTATTTCTAATAGAACAGCCAGAGATATGGGACCTGACACATCCAAATGCTGGCACTACATTATTCCCCGCTGGTTCAGTAAATGAGGCCTGCATACTTGTCTCAGCAAAAGTCACATCATAAAAAGGGAAGAAAGGCGTGATCCAAACTGCCTGGGAATGTCAACTCCTCGGAGCACGTGGTGGGAGATCAAGCTCATCTATCATTGCAAACACCCTCTCCCACGCTGCTCCCTGTGGAGGACCAGGGAGTGTGTGGGGTGTCGGTGGTCATTTTTTAGCTGAATAATTACAGCATCATTTACTGAATGTAGCAGAGCAACAAGGGAAAGTTTTCTAGTTTATGTTAATGTACAGAACTCCACAGGTTTTAAAAAGCGTTCATAAATATCAAACTTTTTCACTTCTTTTTGGGTCACAACCACAAACTTTAAAGTCTTTTTATTTGAAGTTCACATGACAGACCAACATAAAACAGTGTGCTAAAAACATGGCATATTAATATTTTTATAAATGCATTACTGATTACATTTCGGCATAAACCCAGCTGTTACGTGAACAACACAGAGGTTTGTTAGACAACATTAAAGAACAAAAGGCATCATGAAGACCAAGGAAAACAGGATACAGATGAGGAAATAAAACTGTGCAGAAATTTGAATGTATAACAAAAAAAGACACTATAAAGGTACAGCATTAGATATGCTGTTGGCTGTGTTCTCCAAGTCATGGAGGAGAAACAGAAACCATGCGGAAGACTATCAACAACAGTTTTAGTCTATATGGCAGAAAACTAAGGCTGCAAACACTCTAATGTACAGTACCATTTCTAGTTTATACCACAGATGCAACTGTATCAACTGGAAAGATGTATGGGTGTGAGGTCATCTAGCAAGCAAATCTGTCAGAGGCTGAAAAGAATGAGATCAGGTGGTTTACCTTCCAGAAGGGGAACAATCATAAGCTTAAACGTAGATCTAAAAGAAATGGAATATTGTTGGAACGTTCCATTCAGTTCACTGCAGACAGAACAAAAAACTTTAATCCTTTATTTCTTACACATTTTTCAGAATTATATTTTAGAGAAAACAAAATAAAAAGTTCAATATTGGAAACTCTTCTTATCTCATAACACCTGCAAAGTTTTCCTGAGGCTCTTAATGTTGTTTAGTCTAGGTAACGGGGATACACAATCATAGAGAACTGACTTGACAGATGTCAAGAAGACTTTCACTGACAGCCCTTAGAAAGAGGATTAACCACAAAAGGTCACTGATAAAGAGGCAGGTTGCTCATAGTGCTGAACCCAGGTGTATAATTAGAAAGCTGTTTAAAAGGAAAATGTATGATAAAAATAGGTTTGATAGCAACCTTTAGAGGGTTGTCAAGCAAAATCTATTCAAGAATTTAGAGGAACTTCCCAAGGGGTGTAATGACATTGGTGTCAGCTCATCAAGAGTTGCTTTGTACAATTGAATCCTTTGCAAAAGCAACAAGTGGGTTGTGGAGAAAAAAAACTAGGCTGTTGCCTATACCCCTTTCCCACTGGCCAAAATACCTGTTTGAACCCGTGAACAATGGGCTTTCGGTGGCAGTGGGAACAGGTCATTAAGTCGTTTCAACCTGCGTTAAACATCTCGGCAATCGACGCAGGGTAAAATCACCTTCAAACACAGAGGCAACACCAGACCCACGTCACCCCGCTAATTCACGTAATGCCTTTAAGGGCAACGTGCATCTGATCTAACAAGCCAAAACAAACTCGCGTGCATTTAATAAACATGGCCCAGCACTGGTAAGAGGGATTCAGATGCACAAAAGAGCCAAACGATAAAGCACGCTGACTAGGCCCTGGATCCCTTCCATGTTTCTCTCCATTGTTTACTTTTCTGATTTCTGTCGCACTGATGACATCATCAGCGGGAGCAAAGAGGCCATGCAGCATGCAAGCAGGGCCTCAGACCCAGCTTTTTTGTAAAGATGGGAAAAGAGCCAAATGCTGGCTGTCAGCTGATCAATAGTTTAGAAATAAAGCACCTAAAGTCTGATGGAGGAGTGGAGAGGCACAGAATCCATGTTGTTTAAAGTTTGTATGTTTTCACAGTTAGTGTCATTTTTAGCGGCAGGTTATCTTACTGGTGTTGCTCCACAGTGCTCTCTAAAGAATATATTCAACACAACCATCTAGCAGGAAATTTAAAAGTACTCTTTGCTTAGAGTACTTTATGCATCCTTCCAGGGTTGAGCAATTAATGGCATTTGTGATATGAGCACACAGATGCTAACAAGTGTAACAATATATTGTTTATAGTTCATTTTTTCCAGTATGAGTGAATCCTAGCTACTGTCAAGTAAATAATGGGCTAACATTTTAGTCTCTAGATGAGCAAACCTAGTAGAAAATACTCCAACATTCTTGCAGCTTCAACGGTATTTTTCAAAATTCACTTGCTGAAAATGTTGAACAACAATCTTATCTTTTTTGTGTTTCCTGGGACCTAAACAGAAGAAATGCTCACACCATCTAGGAAGCTCTAGCACTGCTGGGGTGATAATTAGTAAACATAATAAACTAGCTCCTACACAAACTGCAGAGTGATGAAGAAAACAAAATGATGTGATAGTGATAATATTGTGATGATGTGAATTTAAAGGCTCAGCTGAGTCAATAACTTTCTCCTTTTTTCAACTTTGTTTTACAGTAATCTTAATGCCTACTGTGAATCGACACTCGATCCCTATAAATAACTCAGCACTTTAACACCTCTGACTACTGCCGACCAGAATAACCTTAGATTTACACTGTGGAAGTGATGAGCCGCGCTTCGGTGCAATAACTCCTCTTGCGTTTCGTGAGGACATAAAAGAAGGTGGAAGGCTGTTTACCAGACACTTCAATTTGCCGCTACATTCGTGGTGATACATAAAGAAACGGGTTGCCTGGTTTTATGTGTGTAGTTAATCACGGCTGTGAGGCTCCCTGAGCTCATATCAGTCATCTGTGTCATGTGGCTCTTCATGTTTGGTTTGGTGTCTTAACCCTTTGTCACCTGCATGCCTCAGATTTATTTCATGTCAGCAATACACCATGCATATTGACAGTTGCTGCTTATTGTCTTTCTTTGCATATGTCTTAGACGTAAGGATGCTAGCCTAAGCTTATTTAAGGTGTCACAACTCCAGCTATTCCTCACTTGAATAAATCAATCAACAAACACAGTATCAGCCTACCCTGCACCAAGTACAGTATTCATATTGTGAGTCCACAGCCATTATATTGTAATCCCAAAACACCCAATTTTCCTTTAAAAAATGCTTCAAAGAAAAGAAAATGCCCTTATTTCATGGAAAGCAATCGTAATCCTTTGATCTGAGACATAGCAGTTAATCTTTTCACTGGCTTCTAAAAGATTCAGTACAGTGTGTGAGCTGAATGAGAGCATGGAGTCCACAACAGGGCTGTATTTGTTCAGATTATAGATTAGCAGCACTTGTTTGAGTACCAGACACTCACAGAGGTAGTAAAGAGCGGTATGTGAGATGTAAGTAAATTAGCTATGGAGAATTCAGAGTGGTCTCGAAGATTTCCTTGCCCTTCACTGCAGCTCCTTTTCAGCATAACAGCAAACATCCTCAATCCTTTGACATATTATGTTGCGTTACAGAAGTATTCATTCACTCCATGATATTAGGATGGGATTTTATTAGAAGGAAATCAAAACATAATTCAGAGGAAGGAGGGGGAAAAAAAAGTTTTTTTTTTGTTTGTTTGTTTTGGGAAATGGACAGAGTATTTTATAACAGCAAATCTACAAGGGCAAGGCTGTCCACCTAAACTGAATCATCACAAAATAAGCCCTATGAAGACTCTGGAGGAGCTGCAGATATTCACAGCTCAGGTGGCTAAATCTGTTT
The DNA here is from genome assembly GCF_000732505.1 of Cyprinodon variegatus. Taxonomy (NCBI): domain Eukaryota; kingdom Metazoa; phylum Chordata; class Actinopteri; order Cyprinodontiformes; family Cyprinodontidae; genus Cyprinodon; species Cyprinodon variegatus. The sequence continues at coordinate 491,023 of NW_015150799.1, forward strand.
ACATCCTGAATGGAAAATAATATTAGATTCTAGAAAAAACTGAAGTCTTGGGTGAAAGTTTACCTTGTTGCATAAATAGGGCAGAGACATAATAAAATGTGTTAATAAGGAGCAGTTGGCAACTGAACCTCAGCAAAATATAGACATTTCTGTTTATACACACTCTCTCTATCTGACTGCGGGGGGTGGGGGGGGGTCCTCTCTATCTGCAAAGCTGATAGAAACATTCTCAAAAAAGACCTTCAGATGTAACAGCACAAAGGTGCTTCTACAGAGTAATAAGCTCAACAGAAAACAAACACGCATTTTTCTGATCTATCAAATAATTTTAAATCATTTGCTTTCACATCAATTAGGCACCTAGTTTTTTTAGTGTAGAACATAAAAAAACATAGAATACCTTGAAATGTTTTTCTTCATTTTAGCAGATTGCAGAAAAGACCACTCTGCCAGTTAAGGTTATTTTGGAAATAAAAAGGCTAAATATAAATCTGGATGTTCTAAGCATGATAATAACACACGTTGATTTACAGGATCAGAGTAAATTTTTATATGTTTGCAGTCTATAAAGGATAGAATTATGAAAACAAATTTTTGTTTAAAGCACATGAAACACCAAACAAAGGTGGGTATTTAGGCCTGCATAGGTATTTAGAGACTACACTATGTGCACTTATATGTGGAGTTTGGATGAGACAATAAAGAAATATGAAGTAAACAGACCATATCATGATGTGTGTTTTCCTTTAACTAGGCTACAAATCATTAGGTGGGGGAGCAAAAAGGCAGCTATGAGCAATGGAGCCTTGAAAATAAAACCCACTGTTAGTAAAATGATCATATCTTGGTTCAAATGTACCAGTTAGATGCTGAACCATAGAGTCCCATCCTGCATCTCTCACTATAAACCAAATCAGCTCATGCTCTATCCTCCCCACCATCACCTTGTTTGTCATGACTAAAAACACAGAAGACACTACGGCTGTGTCTGAATGTCCGTATAGTGCCCCATATGGGGGTTAAGGGCTGGTTATAATCCCGAAGCAGTGAGTCACAGGGAGCTTGTCGCAGGTATGATGCAGATATTTTTGATCTATGCCCAATCTTAAAGCGTGGTCGGCGCTATATTATTCCACGGCAAAACACTAGAGGAACAATTACGAACTAGCTGTGGGTCTAGATATGGCCGAGGTGGTGAGGAAGTGGAAAAAACGCAAGGGGCAAGTTTGTGCGACAACGGAGGGACATCAGAAAAAGAGCGGGGATCACGGAACAAAGGGTCCCAGCGTTCTCGCGCACCTCGCTCTTCCAGCTGGTCCAACTTATCGGCCCTGTTCAAATTCATGGGATGCTTCCTCCTAAGGCTAGATTTGAAGGACGATTACGTCATAGCGCGGCACCCAGGTCTGTTCGGATTCCAAGACTCCTCTTTATGCGGCCTTAAAATGCGTCCTTCTTTTTGCCCGATTTGAAGGATGGGTCCGATGTATCCTCGGTATCGTTGGATATCCCAGGATTCATTGCAAGACCAAGCAAGCCGGCTGCTCCGTGATCAGAGGAAAAAGGCACTTGACGCCTCAGTGGTGGAAATTGAAAGTTCGGTTTAATATATTACAAGTATGTGAATAATTCCGTCTGAAATTAATGAAAATTGTTTTTTTAATGGTTATTGAGTCAGATATGTGGCGGTAATGTTTGGTTTATCTAAAGGTTTTTATCTGTTACTGTGTAAATGGGTTTGGCTGTAATTTAAGGACAGATTCTGATTTATCTGCAGGGTGGGGACTATAAATCTGATAGGATTTTTTTTTTATTGCTGTTTTGCACAATATGCTTAGCTAAGTATTTTTCCTTGCTGAACATTAGAGATTTTGCAGATATATTTTTTATACATACATTGTTTACTTATATCTTTCTACCCCTTTTATAGAATAGAATAGAAAATGTCTTTATTTTCCCACAATGGGCAAATTTACAGCAGCAGAAAGATTATTGAAAATGGTCACACAAATGTGGACCTTAGAGAAATGTCTAAGAATAACATAATAGGGAAGAGTTAAAATATGAACAATAAAATACTGTTAAGTGTTTTAACAATATTAAGCTGGAGAATAAATAACCAATATCCAGCTATGGACATTTTTACAGTAATGGATATTTAAAAATAGCAGCAACATCAGAGATGTGCAGAATGACAGCAGCATGTTATTTAACTGACTAAGGTTTATATCATTACATTTGATTTTATTTGTTCATGCTCCCAGTTGTTGTTACCATTATTTCACTCGTGAGTGTATTCTTTGTTCACTTTACAATAAAAAATAAATAAATAAACAGTTTTGAAAACTTTGGTATTCATTCTTTTCCTGCTTTGTGTGTCAACTGTCACGGTTGCTAAGCAACATAGCCTTACGGTGGTAAAACCCATGGAAGGGTAGACCTGTTTGAATTCACAGCCAAAACTCTTACGGTCTCTTTATTTTCACGAACTTCGAAGGATGCAGTCTAGGTAGACCGCGTCCTTAAAGGATGCAACCCATGAATCAAACAGAGCCATCAAGTTGTTTTCTGCAATGGCAGTCATACATACAAAACAAGCATGTAAGGTACCAAACAGGAACTACGTATAGTGTAGAGCGGATGTAGATTTAACCAATCTGAGCCCTCCTGTCTGTGGCACTGTGTGCGCTCACCTACAATTTTGGGGAGGTGCAAAAAAACAGGCAGACGACCTGGTTTCTGAGTATA
>NW_015150799.1:495100-502748 GCF_000732505.1 Cyprinodon variegatus
CTTTGTTAAATCATTCTATATTCTCTTTCACTATTCAGACATTAAAAGTGGGAGGTATTTAGAGTTGTAACTAAGGGAAATATTAACCAAGAAAAATAGTAGATGAAGTGCACACAGCTGTGTACTTATGCAGCCCTACAGTCCTCTAGCCCTTCCTGTCAGATGAAAGCTAAAGTGAAAACACTTCATAAGCTGCAGTAACTTTCCTGTTTGTGACCAAAATAGTAAGTGTGTACTCAAAGAAATCACAGCCTTTGATTTTATTTCAGTTTTTAACTTCTGCCCTTGGGAAGTAAGGATAGGTAATTGAACAGCAGAAGTTGTAAGTCATCTGGGTAATGTGATTCGACAGCTGAAAGATGCTTGTTGAATCTGCAGCAACACAGGAGTATCAAACCACGCTGGGAAGCTGAGAGCTCCTCCACTGCACACAGAAACCCTCATCTAAATTCGGTGAGAGTGAGTAAGTGTGCGGCTGCTGGGGGATCCAGGTGGGAATGGGCGGAAGCAGATAGAGTGGTTGATTTGCATTGCAGTGAGTGTGGCCCTATGCATCAGCAGGAGACAGGTATATTTATTCTCTACAGACTCTCCTCCCAAGCACTCCCCCAGCTGCCTCTGAAAGCCATCCATCCCCACACCTGAATACGCAATGAAATCATCCCCCTGCCTCCCCAGGCATTAATAACTCAACTCTGGTGGCTGGATGGGCCCAGTCAGACACAGAGGGGGCGCAGGAAGCCAAGAGAACAAAGAATAGGTTGGTGAGCAGTTCAGCCGAGATGCGTGGCTTCAGGGGAGGACCGCGCAGCGATGTGCTGCAGGACAGCCTCTGATGAAAGATGAAGGGAAGAACAGACTTTATGAAAATGCCTAAGATGGGCTTTAGTTTGTTTTCATGAGAAATAAAAAACTCCATGAAAACTTTGAAGTTTGGTTAACTATAAATGGAGAAAGTAAAGCACCTGATATTTACCTGATATTTATTTTTTTTTTTTTAAACATAAAAATACAGATAAACCTTGTTTCTAACTCTCTCTTGTTTTACTGTTCAAGAGCTGTAAGAGCTGCCAAAGTGAATTCCATTTGACATAAAAGAATATTGAAAAAAATATATTTTCATAGTATTTATTAGTTTTCTTTTTCACTTCTGTTTTTGTTACTCCTCCACTAACATTTTGAAATAAAATCCAAAGAAAAAGTATTAAAAAAAACTGTAATGGTAAGTCCAAAACAGAGAGCCTTTAATGTCCTAGTAACTTATTTTTATTTCTGCCTTCTGTGATCAATCCATATGGTAGAAACCCTTGCGTCCAAGGTTTAACTACTTGGCTGATGTTTTTTCATATGCAGCTTCAATGGTTCCTCATAATGTTCTTTCCTCATAGCATCTTTTTTACAAAATGCATGTATCTGTCCATGTAAAATGCCATCTATCCATCAATCATGTTCCGTCATGCTTATCGCTGCCGGGGTCGCAAGGGGTGCTGGTGCCTATCTCCAGCTGTCTATGGGCGAGAGGCTATAGGTACATCATGGACAGGTCACACTCACACCTAAGGAGAATTTAGAGAAGCCAGTTAACCTAACAGTCATGCTTTTGGACTGTGGGAGGAAGCCGGAGTACCTGGAGAGAACCCAATCATCCACTGGGAGAACATGCAAACTCCATGCAGAAAGGCCGCGGTGGGGAAGATGTGCCAAATCTGTCATTATGAACAGTAAACCTATTTAACTGCTTGATAAAAAGTAATAGATAATTTAATTAAGCTCAATAATTTACGTTTAAGTTTTTAAACTTTTACAGAATTATGGCCACACTCTACCCACTTTAATTCTACAGGAAATGTGTGTTTATTAGGAACAATGAGGTTATGTGATTCCAATGACTGTCCTACAGCTGTTTAAAAAAACTGCAGCCATATTTATTTTAGGAAGGAAGGAAGGAAGGAAGGAAGGAAGGAAGGAAGGAAGGAAGGAAGGAAGGAAGGAAGGAAGGAAGGAAGGAAGGAAGGAAGGAACACTTATTGAACATACTGACTAAAACGAACATGTTTGATTTACAGTAGATCTCCTTATTGTGAGTCTTAGAAGATCAGGCCTTAAATGTGGCTCTCTGTAAAAAAATCAATAACTCTTTAAAACCATTACCTTTTTAATTGACTAGTTCCCAATGAATCCAGACAAAAAGTATAGTTTTGCAATTTTCTGAAGTTTTCTATCTAATCGTTTACGGCAGAAGATCAAAGTAGTGGAATCATTTTGATGTAAGAGCTGGATTCACAGCTATCACCCTGTGACTAGTTTAATGAAGCAAAGTTCAAGGTGAGATCAAATCACAGTGTCCTTAACTCCTCCCTCCTCATTTTCGGCTTTTCTGTGATTATTCCTATACTGGGTGCTGCATCAAATGATGTTAAGTCACACAAGGCAAGATCATCTCCATATTTTTCATTTTTCCGATGATGAACAATGACACAAAGGTTTCCTACAGCTGTATTCATGCTTATTTCTAAGATACCAGGCGGCTGCAATTCATCTTAAAATTAATTCTGCCCTCTCTTTTAAGTGCTGGTACAATATTTCATCCCTGATGCTAGGTTGATGATAAAAGTGCCACAGGTGTCAGTGGAATACAGCTAAAATCATTATTCATTCCATATCAGGTCTCACTGTGCTATTCTGAGGGCAAAAAAAAAAAAAAACAAGGACACCAAGACCCGGAGCAGCCTGAGCCCATTCCCCACTGTTTCTTTTCACAGAAATACAAGAAAACGGCAATTATTTCACTTCTAAGTTCCTCTGGATTTTCATGTGAGGCATACAGGAAAATTTAGCTCACACTGAATGAAAGAGACTTTAATTATCATGTTTATTTCCAAAATAGCCTATTCTAAATTAATATTTTCTTGCAGGACGTTCTCCTAATAACTACGTAGCATTCGCCTTGGCTGCAGCTCCCCTGTTTCCTACACAAGGTTAGATACTGGATACATCTGAAGTCAACAGCAGAACATCGTCTGAAAGGAACATGAATAAAAATATTTAATTCCCAGGAACATTGTCTAGCATCTGTTGCCCCAGTCTTTCCCCGTAAGTTTAGTTTTACTCTGTTATTGGTTCCTATTTCATGAAACCCTCTTTAAATTATAGCAAAATAGATGTTCATTCATTTTGCAGCATGTATTTCATTAGTAGAGGTTCCTAAGAGATAAAGAAAGCAACTGACCTTCTTTTTTTTCTTGAAGACATGCTACCCATCATAAAAAAGCCTTCTTCAGCAGTTAAGCCGCTTGGAATTGACCCATTAGTGATTTCAATGGCACAGTTGTTTTGACTACAGTTTATGTTGGGTACTATTACTAAATCTAAAGGGTTTGGGGAGGTAAATACTGGACATCTGGATACATTTTTGAAGACATTTGAGCCGCTGCAAGTCTGATTATTGTGTGTGAGATGTAACTTATTTTGTAAGCAGGGGTGTGAAGATCAAATCATATAAGAAAATAGCTTTATAACCATATAAAAGAGAAGGTTTTAATAGTTTTACACAAACTGTGTCTGTCACCTGTGATAAAGATATCTGAATAAGTTAGCCCACTTTTGACCAGTCATTATGTTTGTTCAATTATTGCTGTGTTCGATTGCTTAAACAAAAATCGCCATTTAGTTTTTTAATGTATTTTACACACAAAGACATTGGGAAACATTTGTTTTCTGTTTTTTGGGAGATTTTAGAAAATCACCAAACACCTTTAAAGTGATATTGAAAGTGTCACTGAGTATAATTAAAAGATAAAGAAATGATTGCATAAATCTATTGACAAATAAGTTATTCCTACAGTTTATACACCAATACTTCTTATTCTTGATTGCACATAATCCTTTAGGGTACATTGATTCACATTGTCGTTATTCCTATTCTAAGCAAATAAAAAAAAAAACAAGTAATTTTTTCAAAGATACCTAGTTTTCTAAGGCAGCTGATGTAGAAAATATGTGCAGCTACAGTTACATGTACAAAAAAAAAAAAAATTCTCCAACAGGATTTGATTATCTGCATGGCTGATCCACTACAGGTGGTAGGAAACCACTTCCTAGTTCAGGAAAGGGTCATTCTTGTGTGCTTTCCATCGAACTGCCAGCAGGAGGAAGAGCTGGGCAGGCAAAGGACAACATAGGGTTCATTTAAAGGTTACAAGTGCAACATTTAACAGCCGCTTTAATTTTGGCTCCGTAAACAACATCCCACACAAACACAAACTGCTCAGTTAAAAGACAGCTGCAGTGTGGAAGCCTCTGACCAGGTGAGTTAAGTTGCTTTGACTGAGTCCTCTCCAAACTGCCTGTGGTGTCGCAAATCACCAAGGGCGGGGGGGGGTTATGGTCGTCTATCAACTCTGCTAAAGCACATACCCTGTGGCAGCTTCACCGCTCTACTGCCTGTCAATTCTACTTGCATAAAAGCGGCCGATTGCTGTCTGCACAACCTGCAGCCTTTCAATTCCACTAAAACCCACATGCAGCGGAGTCACATAAAAAAGGAGGCAGCGACTGTATTTCATTTCATACAAATTTCTTTTTCCTTATTTGTAAGCATAAAACACGCCTCTGTTTTGGTTGCGGTCAATGGCTGGGGGCGGGGGGGGGGGGGGGGGATAGAAATATTGGATGAAATGAGTGACTTCATCCTTTCTACAGTATATAATTACTGAAACTGCTTGAATTAAAGGTGCCATAATGGTTTATAAAACCTCAAAAACGAAAAGGAGAGTACTTTATTACTTTAGAAGCTTTATAAATGCAAGAGAAATCAAAGTAATGACAGCTTCTCAACAAAGGAAAAAGAAAAGGTGCAGTAAATTTGGTGAAGTGTCTGTAATGTTTAGTTCTCTCCAAAACACACCTTTCAGCGATTTTAAGTCAAACAAACTTTCAGCTCTGAGCTCCCAAGGCCATAACGTCTTGACAGAGATGGAAAGACCTCTAAAATGTTTTCATCAAGCAAGAGTTCAACTTCAGGGTAATGAGTTTGCTCATCTGAGAGATGTCACTTCAGTGTGGACTTGTTTTTAAAAAGGCCTCTGAAAAACAGCAAGGTATCCAGGAGTCGCTGGATTCATTTTCTTTTTATAAACCAAGAAAAGATTCAGAAAAGAGTATCAATATTGCAGGGTTCACCCATGCTGTCAACAGCCGTCAGGCCACATGATCTAAATGCTGTAATCAAAAGATGTGTTTGTGTTTCTTATTCCCCAAATTAAATTCTTTTTTTTTTTCACCATCTCTCCTTCTGTATGTGTCTATGGATTTCTAAGCAGAGGTCCTTATATCTTTGAACTTTATCTTCCAATGAGTTCATTTATTGGGTTCATGATCAGTTTACCTGTAATGAAAGATAAGCAATGGTTGCTTTAATTGAACGATAATTAAAATCTCTCCTATGTAGAACAGCAACTATTCTACACACAACTAAAGACCTTCAAAACCATAGGGATGACCAAACTCATCAGTGAGAGAACACAGACTGAACAAGATCCGATGGAACAAGCAATATGAATTTGTCAAATTAAAAAAAGACTAATATCACCCCTGAGTTTTATTCCCTGGGTTTCAAATATGTAGGTAATAAAAAAATCCCTGCATGAAATTGTCACTTTGCTGTAAGATAAATAACCATTTAAAAGGGTCGTGCGACTAATTAATAGCTTTGCAGATTAGGAGCCTCATTCTGTTGTCTGCCTGACATTTTAAAAGATTTACAGAGGGGAGCACAGAAAATTATTTACTAAAAAAAAAAAAGCCTTGCAAGCATTTATGCAAAGATTGGGTTATAAATTAGCTGTGTAAGTGTTTTTGCAGGGCGGGATTGCATTAAAACCAGCTTCAAGCAGGTGCTCGGGTAGGACGTCTTGAAATGATGTCAAATTCACAGCTTGGCAAGGATCCTAATGGCAATAAGCAGGGGCTGCAAAATAAATACTCGCCAACCACTAATGCATTGAAGCATAATGAATCTTCAGAGCCATTTTCACACAAAGGCAGTGTGACAGCAGTAACAACGTTTGGACACTCTCAGGGTACAACGTTATGTGAAGGTGAAATCAGGACCGTACACATGCTATCACGTTCACCACAATGCCAAGTGTCAAATTCTGACAGCATTAAACTCCCTACTGCAGGATGTTACAGCCACAAAATCAGTAGTAGACATTGATAGAATCTTGCAAAATGTCTCCTGTGTCCTCCAATGTACAAAATGAAGAAGGGACTGATTTTTGGATGAAGTTTCTTGGTTCCTTGGGAAAACACAAAGTAGGAAAAATGAAAAGCGAGTGGCCTGCTTCCACTCTGGAAAAACATAGACAAGCTGGTACTCCAGATGGCTTTGTGCACTCAATTAACTGTCCTGGGGGAAATCTGAACAACAATGCCACTCAAAAAAAGACAACAATGCCAGCAGCCACAGCAAAAGAAAACACTAGAAATTTAAAAAAGTCCAACTTCGCAACACAGATGTGCTATTTCACCTTTTAACTATTTGTTCATCTCCTTCCGGCCTCCAGCTGCTCCTCTCTGGGCCTCCCGCCCGGCCAGCCGTCAATGCCCACCTGACTGTCGCCTCATATCCGGGCAGCTCTTACATGCACGCGGTCATTTGGCCTGCTGTTGGACCAGCTTCCTGATGCAGCTGCCACCTGCCCAGTCGTGTGCTAGTTTGCATCCATCTCTGTGCCGCTGGAGCCAAAAGGGGGACAGTCCAGTGTGGCTCTTATGTTAGAGACTGCATGATTCCAAGAGTTACAGGCTAGTACTCATATGTGTGTATTTAAAGATGTCTCCTGCTGCTTACTGCAGAGACAAGACTGTAGGGTAGTCTCTCTATTCGACAGACGTGTAGAGAAATAGGAACAGACATTGAGAAATTGCACCTGAGGATGTTCTTTCCTAAACAATTTAAGAGGAGCAGCTGAAGGCAAAGGGACTTAACTGAATTTAGTGGTCTGCTTTACAGTTTTTGCCTTTTTTTTTATAATCTGTCAATAGGTCCAAAATTCTTAAGAGCAGAGGAGTGAGACGTTCATGTTTCGTGTTTTTCAGTCTCCCGGGTGACTGTTGCTTAGCTTTCTTCCCTTCAGCTTACAATTTCAAGTTCAGACAAGGTAAATGTTGTACAAAATGCAGTTCAGACAAATAAATTACACATTCTTATTGATTTTCTGACAAAATACGCATTTCAAATTCAATCCTGGCATGTGAATTCTCCACTTCACCCAAACACAATTCAATTTTTTCTGAACTCTCTATAAACATAAAGAGCCACAGCCCTTTTTAAACTTTTTCGATTTTTTTCCGCAAAATTTAAGGGCCTCCAACAAAGGCGGGCCGAAAAAAAATCATTTTTCCCTAAAAGGGGTAAAAAACCCCCAACAAAAACCCAAAAAAACAGAAAAAACCACAGAGATTTTACATTTGACCCCACACTGACAAAATATATATGTAAGCTATAAAAATGTTTCAGCAACAGCTCTATCGTAAAGGACTTAAATCTGCCCCTATGATATGACAGCCTTAAGTTAAACTCACCTCGTCGTGCTTAAAGCTCAGAGGAGCTGAAGCGGCAGTGAAGTTGGCTGTAATTTCAGAT
>NW_015150799.1:503119-521725 GCF_000732505.1 Cyprinodon variegatus
GACACTGTAAAATATACAGCATCAAATATACAGCAAGAGAAGAACGTTTTAGCTGGAGCTTAAGTAAGTAGAAAAAAAAATATTTGTAAAGGTTGACCTGAATCCTACCCTTTAAAAATGAACCCTTCACTTTAAATTCCACATGTCCGTGTTTACAGCTGACAGAATCAAAACTTAAAATATCAGATTGGCTTACTCCACCTCACCACCACCCAATAACTACAACCAAGTTCCCTCTTCACCCAAAGAACACAATGAAAGAAACAGAGCATCTTGCTTTTCCATGTCAAACTGCGTATTTTTAAAAACCATAAAAAGCGTGACTGAGTATTTCCCTGAGCCTCTGGGGGACCAATCAGGATAGGGCAGGGAGGTGATGAGTAAGGAGCCATGTTTCAGTCGTGTTAGACTGAGTGAAGACAGCAGGAACAGAATAATGCCTTGTTTAAAGTTATAAACTGCGCTTCAGTCAGAAAGCTTTGAAGATGGAGTCTCTGTTCACTCAGTGAAAAACAAAACACTTGAGCTGAATCTACATTTCCATTCTGACACTGCAGGTTGGGTGTCAGCTATGTACATATTTTTATAATAGGAGTTTATAGTTAAATAAGAAAAGGTTGCAGGTTTTTCCCAACAACATGTTCATTTTTTAATGAGAACTACATCTGGAGCTGCCTTTGCTATTTTTTTCCATTTTCAGTGCGCTCAAAACAAAAAGTGAAAAGTAAAGAGAGGGATAGATAGGGGAAAAAACAGAAAAGATGCTCTACTGAAAGGAATGGCACTGTCTCTTGGACTTGAGCCAAGCAGTAGGGGACAGTTTTTGAGGTGAGAAGCCTAGGGGGAAAAGAAGCAGGGAAGGCTGCCAAGACTCGCTGTTAGAAAGCTAATTAAACTATTGGCCTATTGTGAGGGAGGTGATGGTTGAAGAATGGGCTCAAACTCACCCCAGGAAGCAGCTCTGCTGCTTCAGAGCCGGCTGCGCTTCCCAAAGTAAATTTTCCCCAGAAAAAGGCAGATGAGGGCTTTTTTGGGAGACGCCGCTTAGTCTGGTCGGCGAATCGACAGTCCTCTCTCTTTTCCTATGGTTCAGAATCAGCCGAGGAAAAAGCAATTCCAGCAATCCCTCAGCAGCTTCAATCACTGTGTCCTTTGTTAGCTGTGATGAGTTCCTCGTGTGGGTAGACATTACGCAGCAAAGCACAATGCCGCAGCACACTAAATTCTGCTATGAATTGGCGGTCATGCCAACACTGCGCTGACATCTACCACTGGCATGTGGGTTCAGACACATAAATTCAGCATGGACACAACAGATAGGAGATTAAATTAATTGTTAGTTAAATGTAATTTTTCTAACTCAAATCTGAATGCAGTACTTTTAAACCAATAGTAACCAAAACTAAAACCGTACCTGTTAATGTACTCTGCCAGTGAAACTTATTGATTCAGGCTGAATGTGGCAAGAATTTAAAAAGGCTGCAGCCAGATGCTTTTTTTTTTCAATCTGCCACATCTTGAGCTCTTTTGTAAAGAAAAACGCAAAATATTTCTGTCTCCATATGTGGAAAATTTTTTGACTTACAACTATGTATCCTGGATTAGAAAAATAATTCGAATTTTACGGTTGATGCATAAGAAAATTGGAGTTGTATTTCTCTTGCACAGCACTAAACTTCAGTAAGATGTTGCTTTTCGCTAAACAGTGCCATGATCTGCCTTGATAGCTCACCTTGATTGTTCATTTCACTCATCTGCCTTTCTCTGCCCGATCTCTTATTATCACTCATCTCATCCACCTGCTTCTGCTCCTTTATATTCGGTTCAGCCCGAGCTATCGGGGCCAGATCATTGTTTGCTGTCTGTTTGTTTATGCCTGTTAGTTTTTCTGTTTAATTAGTTTAGTTTATTCCGTGGTTCATGTCCTTTTTCCTGGTGTCCAGCAGATTGAGAGGGTTTTTGTGTTTGTCATGTCTCGTGATCGTGCCCTGGTCCTTCTCTGTGGAGCTTTCAGAGTTTTGGGCTCAGAATGCGGGGAGGTTCAGTTTTATTCTTCTGAGGACTGGCTCCAAGGTGAAGACCAGTTTAAAGTTTCCTGTAGTAATCCCGGTACCATGTCTTGTCTCTGTCCCTCAACCGCTGAGCCTGTCCGTCTGCATCTGACCCTGCCTGTCTGCATCTGTGCGTGTCTGTCTGGGCATGCTTCTGGACCCGTTCTGACTCTGAACCTGCCTAACGCTTTGAGAATTCCTGGATCCCAGGATCTATCTGATCCTTGGAGGATCAGAACCCCTGGTCGGACCACGGACCCCTGCATCTCGGAAATATTCCTGCCTGATCTGTTTTTCCTTGATCTGGATCGGCTGCCTGTATCTTCTCCAGGGCTGCAGCATTGGGGACACTCTGGGCAGCTCAGGGCCATATTTCGTTGGCAGCGCATCGGCTGATCTTGCCTATTATTGAGAGGATGGACTGAACTGTCAAACCAGGTAGGTGACTCACTCAGATCATCATCTACTGTCAGATGATCGTGGTTACTTACCAGTGTTTCTCCCTCCAGAGATTCGGTGATTGGGCAGTGCCCTGCCCCCTCCTGCCGTCACTGCAGCCCCTTAAATCCACAGCAGCTCTACGCTTTTGTTCTATCTGTTTATGTTTTTGTTTTAATAAATGTTTTGAACTTTCCTAATGACTTTCTCACCTTGAATACTGGGTCCATCTGTCCCTGTTAATAACAAAAAGGATGTAACAAATATTTTAAAGACAAGCTGAATAATTCCAAAAATGAGCCAAAATATCTTCTTGCGAGGTAAAACATAACCAGAGTTATGCAGATGAGCTTCATGCTGGGAATTATTAAGAATGGAACAACTAACATTTCACGCGTCACATCATCTGCAGTAGCTTCCAGCACAGACATTAGCAATAACAACGTCAAAGGAGATTTTAGATATCTGCACCCTGCTGGATTACAATTGCGATTCTGCCCCAGCTGGTCTGGCTCACTGATGGAAGACCCAACAGGCTCATTCCTTCCCGTCTTCACATTTCAGCCACAGTTGTGAGGACCCATGCAGAGGAAACTAAAGGTTTCTAGCCACAGATGGCTGCAAGCTCAGAGAAAGCGAGAGCTGAGAGGAAACACTGCAGGGTTTACAGATGTACAGCAATTTGACATCATGCTGAGATGACAATGTCTTTCCATTGCGGGGTACATGTGGCCATTGTGGTCTAAGATTTGCATGTAAAAGATGTTGGTACTTTCAAATGCATGCGCATGAAATAATGTTTTATTTACTGTTTGGATTGATCTAAGATGACCCAATTCTCTTTTCACAGTCAACAGTAAAATACATCAAACGCAAAACAAATTGCCCAAATATGTAGCAGTGTATCGACTAATTCTGACAAAATCAATAAAGAACCACTTTTGATCTTTCTTTCAATAAGTCATCACATTGTTTTTTTTGGAAAATAGAGCAGTGCAGAGCATAATACTCCACAGTTTCAGAATAGCTGGGAATCAGAACCCCCCCTCCATTGCGGCACCTGAATTTAAGAGAGGGATAATTTTCCACAGGACCTCTAAGCTTCTCTAAAATATTTTCACGGTGACAGTTTTTGTGACGGGCTTTACCTGCTTTTGCAAACCAGGGCAATTTGGAAAGAGTTAGAAAATAATCCAGCCCTTTCAAACGGTGTCTACTTTTCTTTTTTTTTTGTACTTTTTTAAAACTGCTGAATTTGTGTGTAACAATATCCTATAATGGTGCCAAATTTTATTTAAAAAGGTACTGAAAGGGAAAAAAAATGAATTGACAGCTGATGAAAGCATTTTTCATGTGTTTTAGTGTACATGTATGTTTGTTTTTACATATAGATATAAGAATGGCTCTTCACTTATACTGCACAATTACAAGCTAAGGAAATTGTTTTCAGTCTTAACAAGACACTTAACCGCATCAAAGCAGCCATTTTCATATACTTATCCTCACGTTAGGACTTTTATAGTCTCATTACTCAGTCAAGGTAAAATGAGTTAGAGGTCTTAATCAGGGATCAAGTAGATGCCGACTTCAAACTGAGCAGATTAAAGGTGAAACTACCAGGAGACCCTTGGTATTATACGGAGGGGGGAGCTGAGCGGCTTTTATGAGACTTCGCCTTTCTAATATCCTACGTCTGCCATGTAATAGTTGGAGAGACCCCTGCTGCTGCACTTCATATTTTCACAGCACGAAGCTTATGCTCAGGAAAGGTGTTCAAAAAGAGCAATTCATCTGCTAATTATAAAACTAATTACAATGAAATTGGACTAGTATTGTTGCATCTGGCAAGTTCTGTAAAAGTTCACTTCTATTCTAAACAGAGGTCTTGATGAAATATGTTTTCTAAGTACAAGACATACAGGTTGTGTGCTTTGTATATTATATTCATTGAGAATACTTACAGCAAGTTTTGCAATAATCTGTAGGTGTTGAGTTCATGCTTTTCAGCAACATTGTACTATGCCGTTTAGAGTTTGCCATACAATTTATAAATTCTCTCAATGTCAGATGTTTTTAGCTGACGTTTATGTGTACTTCTTATTGTTAGAAGATAGTCATGGCGTACCATGCATAACTTGCAACAGTAGGTTCTTCCTTGTGTTTTCCCCGGTCTGCCCCTGTCTTATACTGGCTGTTTCTCAACATGTGTGTTCTCATCTGCTCATGTGCTCGTGAAATGTCAGCAGCATCAGCCCTAGAACTGTTCTACTTCTCAAGAACACAAGACCGAGAATGGACAAAGACCCCTGATGTTGTTCTCGCCCCTCTCTTTTTACCAAGTATGCATCAGAGCAGACTTGTCCGTTCTCGAGATTGACAGCTGTCCCAGCATGCACTGCGGCAGCAGCAGCTTCCAGGGGAGCCCTCAAAGAGCTCAGAGTATTAAGTTAAAAGTTCTATATGAATAATCTATTTGTTAAAATAACAAACTTACTTCTTCTTTTTTTTAAAAGGAAAAGGCAAACCTGGCATGGTAATGGTGCAATCAAACCCAAACACAGCCAGGCAGACTCATTGTCTGCCTGGCGTGTTGTGAATTGGCGCTATATAAATAAACCTGAATTTAATTGAATTGAAAGAGAAAGAGAACAGAAAAAAAAGGAAAAAAACAAAACAAAGGGGCAAATGTCTAATGTTATGGTAACCTGCACTATAGAGCTACAGCAACGCAAATGGGGCGTGACTGTGTTACCATAGCTACGACTGCGTTCTTTTCCTGTTGGAGGGAAGAAACTTTCACATTCTCTTTATACCCCCCCCACCTTCAATCAAGGAGCCTTCCACAGCTGCGAGTGAAGGGGAGTGACACTTGATAGTTAAGGGTTAGTGGTTAGGGAGCGGTTTGTGATTGGGCCAGAGATTAAACATGCTGGGAAGTGGCAGCAACAGGCTGTGGTCTGAGCTGGAGGTAAGGGAGGATTATGAACAATCCTTTTAGGGCTAAATTAAAACAGCTTTTTTAAAAGCAACCTAAAAACTTCCTCACAGCATTCCTCATTCCTTCCTTTGTTAAAAGTATTTCCTATATATTCAACGACGTAAGAGTGGAGCAGTGAAAAACGTCAACACATGGGATTCACCGTTGGCCGCTTCCCCACCCTTCCCTGCAGCGGTTTACATTGGGATACTCTGGAAATCCACCTCCCTTGCTGTGCTTGGTCTAATTGCATCATTACAATGCTTGGTTTTGTTATCCATGTTTTTTATTATCAGTTTCTGATTTTGCCCTTTTAAAATCTTCTACTCACCAATTCGATTACCAAGCATTTGACTATAGCTTGGTCTTAAACTACAAAACCTGACAATTTTGTATTGATCTAGATTGACTCCGAGCTTATGGATCGTATTACTGTCAATAAAATATCTAGACACCCACACCATTTAATGGCAATCTCTAACTTGGCTTATGCTTGAAAAAACAAAACTTGAATCAAGTTTTTCCCTTCAAAGTTTGCAATACTTAAGAAAATACAGGTTCAAAAGCTTACAAGTCTTGATGAAGGTCAATTGCTTAACATCTATGTCTTCTACAACATATAACTTCTAAGGCCCTGTACCTGACTTTATTTTGATCTTTCTAAGAAAATGTTTTTTACATGATATATTATGTGGCAAAAATAAGTCTTTTTATTAAAATAAATGACTCTTAAATTACACATATGCAGGAATCAAGGCATTTTAAGGGTACCTTAACTGCTGACAGTTTTCTCCAATGGGGTTCATTGTGTAGAGCCTCCCGTTTCCAATTAGCCACCAAGAGCATTTCCCATTGAGGGGTTTTTTCTCCAAGTCTTGTAAACATAGAGGCATGGTAGTCAACAAAAGGAAAGTGAAATTTTCTTTTATTACGAAATATCCACATTATTATCTGCACAAGGAGTGGGTTTTCCCATTGAGTTTCCTTGTGCAAAAGGTTAGCGGCTAAAACTGAAATCCACCTTAACACTTGGCCATGTGCATAATCAGGTAAAGCGCCTTTAATAAGTTTAATCAAATTTACAAGAGTTGAGGCTAAAAACTTATTTCTATCTGAAACTGTTAGCATTAATGTAACATGGGAATTTACTATGATACACTTGCCACACTTTCCTATCTATATCTATTTTTGTTTCATATGCTTATGAAGGTACAGTGCTATTGACAAACAGCCTTTCAGCACTGCTATGTTAACATATTTGATCCTATAGTATATCTAATATGAATCTAGGTAAGCCAGGTGGCCAAAGATTATTTTGGGCCTCATGAATGCTTTCTCTGCATGAGTTTCCTAACTTGAAATACAAAAAACGACCCACACAAACTGGAATCCTAACAGAAGGCTTCATACATAGGTGAAGCAGTAAGCTACATTTTATTAGATAGAAAAAAAAGCAAGACTTGGTATTTGAGAATCCTTCTAAACCTTGACACTTCATCCCTACCTTCAAAGGTTGCTCGGGAGAGTTCTCACATGCCTGCAAGCACACTAAGGGTGAGTAAGAGTCGATGAGGGAGTCTGAGGATCTCGGAGCAGGAGAGTGGTCCAAGTTCTCATAGTGCTGACTGACCTCTTGGGCCATTATACTCCTCATAATTCAGCATATCAGCCTAACTGTGGTGTAATTTTCATCTTTCACCATAACAAGCTCTTGCACTAAAATGCGGCGGTAGAGGCAGCCTACATGTCAGTCAAATTCATACAAACTAAGGGCATTGGCCTTATTTCATTTGAGCGGTAACAAATTTTACTGTATAAGCCCTGCACAGTGTAGCTCCAATCAGTAAGACTAAGATTAATTTGTTGCTAGTTTTATTCAAAGTTTTTAACCGCCTCTGCAAGAGATTAATAAAATCAAAGAAAGATAGGATTATGTATCCCGGCCGCCTTTTCTTTGATGCATGCCAATTTCAATATAGGCCAGAACATTATAGACACTTGGCAAGAAAGAAACAACCCAAAAATGACACTTTGAAATGTAATTATGATTAGGTTAAAAATAAAAGAAGTAAAAAATAAATAAATAACAGCGTGAAACTCCTGATGATAAACATAACGAATAAGATGTAACATCAGACAGAAAAGAGAGTAAACCTGCAAATGTTCTGACCAGTGCAAATGTTCTGAAGTAAACATGGAATTTCTGAACCAAACAAACTGAACAAACTGAATATCTCTAGCTGCCAGCTCAGACAGCATGAGTCTGCATTGTATTTATGGCCGCACAAAGAAGAGGAAGGATCCTATCACAGCGTCTTGGGACTGAGATGTTTCCATGATGATGCTCTCTGACAACATAATTATGCATTATATCTTCCTTCTCACGGCTCGCCAAACCACATCAGCTGCAACTTAGGAGCCTCACTTCTATATCCCAGCAGCAGCCGTGGACCTTAGGGAACGTAGGGACGAGGTAGAGTGGAAAGATGTAGGGGGGGTTGGGATTGGAGGGCTTTGGAAAGTGGTGGGGGGTGTCTGGGTTAGTTTAAAGCTGGGAGCCTGGAGCCATGCATAGGCGATAGATTGAAGATGCAGATGCAGAAAAAGACGAGGAGTTGGCAACAGGCATGTCTGATGAGCGCCAGTGGTCCTTCGGTTTGCATAAACGTCAGATTATGGGGGACTTGCAGTAAGAGCAGGAGCTGAGGCATTGAGGGGCAAAGGTGGCAAAACAGTGTGGGGAACGAGAGGAGAGTGTGAATCCTGAAGGCAATGTTACCACCGAGCATAACTGGGAGGCAGTTCAGTTTTAGGAAGTGGAGACGTAATGAATGATGAGGAAAGGGAGAAATATGCTGCAGCAAAAAGAGACTAGGGCTGCAGAGGGGGGGAAATCAACAGTCATGTAATTAAAGATGACATTTTTGACAACACGTACAGTTTGAAATTATCTTAAGAGTTTGAGGGGAAATAATAAGTAGCTGTCTGCTTTGTGTCAATTTGATTATTTCTATCTTATTGTAAAAATATTAAAAACATATTTTCATATATCTGAAATATATCAGGCATCTCTCACCAAGACAAGGCTAGCAGCAAAGCTTTGTTTGAAAATATCACTACTGTTTGACATGAGTTTTGTTGTAAGCAGTTGTTCTCATTTGCTCCTTTTCTAATTAGAACAGCATGATTGAAAGTATTCATAAGCTTATATTAGGATCCATTCTCTCATTTCAGACTTTATTACTACAAGGCAAACTTCATCTTAAACCCTTTCTGGTTGTGTGCAGCAACCTTTGAGCTATAAAAGAGTCTGATGCAGAGTCAGTCTTGACTAAAATTCAAAGATCCTCCTCTGAAGACATCCGTATGTTTCTCTGGTGATGTGCCTTGTGTAAGTGTTACAAGTGATCCTCTGATAACATCTAAATTCTTTATATTTTTGAAACAGTGCTTTTCAAGCCTTTGTCTGTGTTCATCACCGTTCATGCTGTTAATCTAAGCTGTAAAGAAACCATGATCAAAGATTTTTCTTTTTTTTTTCCTGAATACTTCAGTACTCTTCTTTAAATGGTTGGTTCCCTGAGCTGTAGAGCATGGTCAGTGAATCTTCAATCGGCAGAACAGGCAGCATAATGCAGACAACAAATCTCACTGAAATATATATATTTTTTTAATGAATAAAGAAGTCTGTACTTTAATTATTTCACCCTGAGACAAACTATTCCAAATAAGGGGAATATTATGTGTTATTTGATGGTCCTTCTATCTGATCTGAAAATTAACCAGACAGGAAATATTAATGTTTTAAGTAAGAATAAAGATGCTTGATTCATCAAATTACATAATATTTTTCTCAAGGCTATAAGACGCAATGGTAATAACTTATCCAGAGCTCCATGTTGAATAACATTTCCTGACAGCAGCCTTCGAAGAGAAATATCCCTGACAATAAAGGACCAGAAGGACCCTAAATGGCAGAAATGAAGAACCAATATTGAAAAAAGCCACATTAACAAGCTTTACTCCTCCCAGATGAGACAGCAGGTCTTTTCCAAAGCAAACCATGAGTTATAGCCTGTGATTGTCCAAGGTCATTGCTCTGGAATTCCTATTCTGCACAACGGCTGTGGCCGACGTTAGACGTCAGCTAAAAAGGGGCGGGAGCTCAGAAGTGGCTCCTTAAATCTTCACCTTCATTAATCACACTTTGCATGCCTGCGGCCCGCTGAGCAGTGTGACAGTGACAGCATTGAGAATGATTAATACTTAAGGCAGCTTTTAAGAGAATGATTTATGCCATCTGTTCGTCCAGGACATGCTACAAAAGTTGGCTTTGCCGCTACCTCGCACTTGTCAGAGAGGATTAGGAGAAAGATACATAACTTAATCTCAGGTGCAGTGGGGTCACCTACCAAATTAGGCTGATTTTAGGCCATGAACACAAAGGGGAAGAACTGGGTGTAAGGGGAGGAAACACAAGGGTGCGTCTACCTAACCTCTCTATTAAACTGATGGTTCTCATCAGGGACTGTGTTCATTCACCATCACTGCATGAGGAGGCTTGTTGGCAGGACCTCACAGCCACCACAGTATTCAATCCCTGCACAACACATCTGGTGCTTTTCAAAGCTGTTTTTTTTTTTATTCAAAATCCAACATCTTAAACCTTATCACAAGTTAAAAGCACCTTCCATTACAAGAGCACATTACATTACAATGTACATTCTGCCTCCACACTGTTTAGCAAACTTTTCCATTCAATTTGCAGATTGGGACTCTATTCAGGCTTATGCGTTGTAAGGAGATATAATCCAAGTAATGCCTAGAAGAAATCAGGGCAAGGACTTCCTGTAGTGTGCCTTTGTCATTGTCTGAATGTAGATATATTTGGAAAAGCTCATCTTTAGACAATATGCAAAACACAGCAGTCACGCGTCTTTAGAACAGGCTCCATGTTTCTTGGCATGGCTGGTAAAGATGTGTAGAAAGCCTTTAAAAGGTTAATCTTTAATTATTCCAGTACCATAATTTCATACTAAAAAATGTCCTCTAGTTTCCTACGGTGAGTTTTCTTTACAAGCTCCTCACTGCAATTGGTAGCAGGACAAACTCATCGTCTGGTCTTATTTTGTTACAGTTCTGGTTGTTTTGAACATTTCTTTCATTGCTTCGACCGTAGATGTGGCAAGTATCCATATATTTTTCAGTCATTTACTGACTAATAAAGGCAAATTTACCTCTGCCTTACTTGAATGTCATATTTAGAAGAGTGAATCTTGAAATAAGCCTCTGTGCTCTGTGTCATATTTTTACCAAGACCAGGGAGAACACAACCAAAATAAGTGGACAACAGGCCCAGTACATACGGTAGTTGGTTGTATATATATATATATAAATTAAATAAGAATATGCAGTTCAGGTGAATTCTAAATCATATTTGACCATTCCCAAGATAGCTCTATCATAATGGGCTGTTTGATTAAATAAAGAGCGTCCCATTTCCTTAATTAGGGCTGTGTCTAAATGTCCCAACAGATTCAGTAACTTGTGCTGGTTCTGGTGGGGCTAAATGCTCCCTGATGTTTACTAGTTGCTGGTGGGTTAGCAGGGGAATTTTCTCAGTGGCTGCCTCCAATGTTGATAAAACACAAACTCCTCTTGGGAAAACCCACACACAGCTTAAACCATCTGATTGCAGACCACACAAGGATTTTGTTGTTGTTTTTAGTATTTATATCCGAGAAACAATTACATTTTTAAGTAGGTGATCCTAAAATTATTGCTTCAGTCACTCCAGTCTAGCAGATTTAGGGATTCCTGAACTTCTGTTTGAGGAGAGATTTAGAGCAAGTAAAACATCAATCTGTGACAGAAAGCGCATTACGTTCACTACAACTGAGAGGAAGGAAAAAAAAAACATGCCGATATTGTACCAAGATTGTGGCAACAATAAAGTCAACTAAACAGTTATCTTTGTGTGCCTTCCATCACCTTTTTTTGTTTGTGGTTTGCTCTCTGACATTTACATATTCAAAAGCTCCAAAACAAACAGTGAGTTATGCAACCGAGTTTGCGTCGTCCAAAATACCCCACATCTAATCTGAATAAAAAGTGTCGCTGTTTCATCAGAAATGACTGCCTTGCCTCCTCTGCTCCCTCCTCGCCCGCTCCTCACAAAGCGATCAGATAACAAGGTGAGCACAAGGGTAATAAGCTTGGTCACTGCTTTGAATCCGCCTCTTCAAAAGGGTTTCGCTCATTTTGCCCATTTGATGTTCCAGCCGAGAGTAAAATCGATAAAAATCAGTCCTTCAGCAACACTCTCTGTCTTTTTTTTTTCTCTCACTGAAAATAGCCAAAACTTCACTTCATATTAGCATTAACATTAGTCGGTCATAAAAAATCAAAAGAAGTCAGTTCAGGACCACAATTAAACAGAATACCCACTTATACACCAACACAGGGGACAATGTGACATTGTTAGTTGGCACTTCTAAACAAACCATGCACTTTTAGGGACAAGATAGGGTATGTTTGTCAGTTGAAGGCAAGATCGGGCTTGTTTATCAGCATCTGCAATGTTCCAGAGCAGCAGAGCAACATGCAAAGCAGAAACACCGGGCTTCGACATTATAGCACAAAATAAATCCAACAAGATCCTACATGAAGTCAGTATTTTTGGTTCCAGATTCTTTTCTTTCTAACAGTCTAGAAAGTTGCCAAATGTTAAAGGACAGTTTCAAGCTGAGCAATTTACAGAGCCTCATATTCAGGAAAATCATGAAAAGGTTGTCATCTTAACTAAAGATATAAAGAATAGAAGCTGTTTAAAAAACTCTTCAAGCTGTTGAAGGACCAGCATGACGTGCAGTAATTAATTGGTACAAAAATTTTGCTCCCCAGGGGAAAAAAAAAAGGGGAAGTTAAGCCATTAGGTTACGACCTAAAGTTTGGGGGCACAATTGTTAAAAAGCAGGACAGCTTTTTAAAACACAGCAGCAAGTCCACCTCCGAATGTCTAAAAGAAAACAGCAGCCTAGTTTAAGTCTGGAGGTTAATTTAATTAAAATCCAACTATATATATTAAGTAATACAGTTCAGGGTAAAAAAAAAAAAAACATTGTCCCTTAATTGAACCAGTTCTACAGCACAGAGTGGCACAGAATACTTTTGTTCATCTCTTTAGATACATAAATGGTTGCAATCCTCACTCAAACACTGCCTTTTGTATTCAATCAGGTTATTTTTTTACCTATATCACTATTTATCTGATAATCTGAGACAATAGGAAGAAAGCATTTTAACAGTTTAAAAACTTGGAAAAGTATAAACCAAGTAGCATAACAAGTGGCTTTCATAACATTAAAATCCTACTAAAAAACACATGGTAGATTGATTTAATGGAGTGGTTTCAAACAGGAGCCCATCGTCATGTAACAAGAAAAAGCTGCAATCAAACCCAAAACCTTCCAGTTGCAAGACAACTACTCTACCCACTGAGCCACAACCACCCACACAATGAATTAGAGACTTACAGACTTACAGAGGAATATACATCAATATTACTAAGATGCTGCATGACTAATTTTTCCTTTCATATGCATCCCTCGTATCACATTAGTATCCAAGCACCGGGGGTCTAATAATACATGCAATCTTCCCAAAATGCTCCTGTTTTTATATTACGCTTTGAAGTAGGCAATTATAATCAGAAAATGGCACAAGAAACTTGATGAATGGAATATCAACACAAAAGTTACTCTTCTTTTGATTGTTTGAAAACTAATAAAAACTATATACAGGAAAGCACGGCAACTAGAAACAGAAAGCTACAAAGGGTGATACAGAAATGTCATCTTGAACACATTGATTTGTTATTCAAAAGCATACATCAAATATATCAACGTAAGAACTTACAATACAATCCTTTTGCAACTTTTACACAGCCGTCTGAAGGGCCTTAATCTGATCTGTTCATCCTCAAAAAATCCAATGTAAGTCACTTCCACATGAGTTTGGATAGTTTTAATCTCTTCCGCTGAGCGGTCATATGTTGTTGTTTTTTGATCAACCTTCGTTCTTGGTTAATGACATGGCCATGAATTCTTGGGGGGAGAGTTTGAGCTTTTATGATTTAAAATTCAAATATGAAATCGAATCAAATGTATTCTCATACAGCACAGATGTAAGAAAATGATGGAAACTGCCTCAGCCTCCTCTGTTTTAGTCACATAAATCAACAGATTAACTCAAAAAGTCAGGTGTGATGGTCCATCAGGTTGTAATTGTGTAGACAGTTGCACATGTCCATTAATAATGCCATAGTAAAGGCATTCGTAATTGTGCAAGGATATATATTGGCCTTGTTGCTGCCATTAACAGAGGATGAATGCAGGGGGCTGTTTAGAGATCCTGCTGTCGTAATAATAACCATCTAAAATTATAGTCACATTGGGAACAGACTCCAAGCAGACTCCATGTCCAAAGGCTGGCTTCTATGAATTTTTATCTATCTTATTTTTTCGGAGCAAAGTATCAAATCGTTTTCAACCTCAAGTGTAGCATACTTCACTTGTTTAAGTGATAGAAACATGGGGATGATATTTTCTTCCTAATAACAATGTGATACACATTACCATGATCTTGATCATGTAATAACTGAACCTTCCAAACTTCATACAAACTTTGTATATCAAAACTGGGCATAAAGACTTTATCTTTTTCTGGTTTCTTCAGTGAGCTGCTGATGTCATTTAAAAAGTTGTTGGTTGGCTGTAATAAATCTTCCTGAGGTGTGTTGAGATGACGTGTTTTGAATTGGCACTATATAAATAAACTGAATTGAAACTGGATTGTTGACAAAGTCCCTCTGTTACAGCCTGACATCATCGTTGCCATGGTTATTTTGACACACGTTCGGTGCCCTCTGGCTATTTATACTACTTTACATAGTAATTTGTAGGCAGTCACTGGATGTACAAATCAGATGCGTCTCCAAGGAAAGGTGTGCAGTAACAAGTCTACGCACGATTTTGCACATTCCGATTTTATTTCCGCCGCAAGTTTTGGATTTTTATTTCATGCCAGCTTTAATTATGACACGGCCGCATTATTTCATGCATGAGGTCGCTGGTGTGCGAACGTAGCACACGCTAGAATTATTAGATCACAATTTAAACTCCAGTCCAACATGGGGAATTAAACATTTGGTTTGTCAACTGCCTATGCCTAAGAGAAGATATTTGAGAAGCAATGTCCTTATCTGATCCCTAGGTACCGGCTTTGGGTCCAGATCACAGCTTTTTCTTCAAAAAACTCTTTTGGGGCATGCCAGGAGTATCGCGATACAATACAATACAATACAATACCGATATTGCAGCTTTGAGAATTAATCGTTCCCGATATTAACCTGATACTACATTAATATGAATCATACATGCTTTAATTACTTATTTTGTAATATACAATGTTAGACCAGGCTTGATATTTGTGATATTTGAGAACAATAGTCAACAAATATAGGTATGAGAACAGCTTATTAGGGAAACTTTAAACAGAAGGAGTGAGTTTCTACCAGCATGCCAATATCAGAAATTTTACATCCCAGCCCATATAATCCAATATTAGTTTTTGTCCAAGAAAGGACCAATAACCGATATTAATATTCGATCAGGATCCCGTTAAGCTATACACACTGTTTTTGCTGATCTAGCAGAATGTGGCCTATCCACACAAAGCTGAATGCCTTTCAGCCTTTAGATTGTCCCTGATATTCCAGACCGTCTCTCATGAGACCTGGTTTGTATATTCAGGGGACTTTTATTTTGTTTTGTTGTTGCAGGGCTATTGAAGACATTTAGATATTCTGGTTTGAAAGCATGTTATTGCTCATAGTCAGGGGGTACCTAGAACTAACATAGGCCCATTCATTCAGCTCAGGCACTAGTATGAGGCAGTCTTCACTCAGCAGTCCCTCCCAGCTTCAACAAGAACAGGAGATGTTGCAGAATCAAATTAGATTACTAATGTAGACTGTATTCAAAAACCTGAACCACATTAAAAGATGTGACCAAAGTATAGTTTTCTTTATGCCTTTTTTATTATAAAGTCTCATAATCTAAGTAAAAAGAAAAGCCAGCAGTGTGAGGGAAGCTCATACACATGACTCATGATTGATTGATTGATACATGCCAGCAAATCAAAGAGTGGAGTGGCTTTTCAATCACAGGCAAAGTCTGGGAAAATAAATAATAGTGAGCATACTGCCTGCAGCTGTCTCAGCGGACTATAAACCGAGGCGCTCTGCAGTCAGCAAGCACCAAGAAAAACTCTCTTTGAGACTGGCAAAGAATTCTCTAAAAATTTAAATTTATGTACACCCATTTGACACTTTTCACTCTTGATTGGTTTGTATTTTGCCTCCCTCTCCCTCCTACCTATTATAAGAGATGATAAGCATTATTTCTAAACCCAGTCAGGCAATGAATACAACTGCTGGGGGGATGAGGTCCTAAAAGGCATTGGTGGTGCTCAGTAGGTAACCTGCATCTGCTGCTGACAACAAAAAGCCTGTGCTGCTTGAGCTGTGAGCCTGACACAGGCCCGCAGAGACACTGTAATAACAGCAATTAGTTGTAAAAAGCTTCACTACTCTCTTTCCAAATAAAATTATATGCAAAAGGAAAGGGCAATTTAGCAATACTTTTAAATATTAAACTCCAGACATTTAGTCTATTATTTCTGATATTAGTTCCACTTTTAAAAATTGCTCTGTGTTGAATTTAAAGCATTTAGGGAGACGTTATAAGCAGGGAATTTCTAACCATTTAAGGCATTTTTAGCTGCCTGACTTTTAATGGATCCATTTGGGGGAAGGTGTCTGTGATGCACCCTACATCAGCTCTATTAGGTCCCAATATTAACACTCTTCAGTGTAAAAAATTTTACTGCAAGAGGATTGTGCTGCTTTTAGCTTTAATGAGAATTGGAGACAGGAGGAGAAAGCACAGTATGGTATAGGGTTATATTTAGGAAAATCTGCAATGACATTATGAACTGCAGCAAACAAAGACTAAACCAAAAAATGTCTATTTGTTTTTGCTTTGCATCAATTACAAACATTGATCCCAGATATCCTTCACTGTATACAGTTACTGGAAAATGATTAGATTCAAAATCTCTATCAATGTATTATATTGTATTATATTTTCAACGTACATATGAAAGATCTGAGCCGATCCAAAGGAAACTAGATCCGCTATGATTTCTGACCAATTTTTTGGGTGAATCTGTACAACAATATATTCTGATGCCAGTCTTTTGGCCTTTTTAAGGAGAAATTGATATTGATTAGAAATATTTACAGGTCACAGCTTGAGAATGAGCCTAAAAACACTGACTGCATTTCTAAAAATAGATAAGGAGAAATCTTTTCTAGGTAGGACTGAATCATTATAAACTCACACTGAATATAAATAAAGCATGATAAACACCTTTAAAGCTCTGCTGCTTCTTCGATCCACTTTCTAAGAGTGTGAAAAAAGATTCTCAAACTGCAGTCGAAGACAGACAGCCCAATGATTCATTAGTGGGGGTTCAGCGCTACTACTGCCAACCTTATGCTAATGACAACTGAACTGTACAAACTTAAAGTAATGGGTCGCAGTTTGGTACATTTATTAGCATACTAAATGAACCCATTATCATGTCAAATGAGGTCCAGATTCTCTCTCCATGATGAAAGCTTTTATGTATCCACATTTGCATATATTTTCTTCCTTCCCCATAAAATGGTTCCACACTTTCCATAGAGACATATATCCCTTTATTTTAACTGGGTCGTCAAATCTCCAGGCACTTCATAGTTTTATGAATGCACTGCGAACTGTCAAAGCAAAGGCTGTTGGGTAAAAAAAAAAAAAAAAAGAAAAAGAGTTTGGATGGAGACTGACAAAAGACATATGCATGTCTAATAAGCCAGTGAGAAACCAGAAGTAGTCCCCCTTGTGGCTGCTTTGGTCTTCTTCTGCTAAATGTCATTTGACTTCACAGATCACAGCAAGTTGCAGAATTACAGTGAGAAGGAGTATCGATCATTTAATCCTGTTTATGCCCTCCGGCAAAAGATGAGTGGGGGAGAAATTGATATGCAGCAACACGACAGTTCAAGTACCGGGAGAATCATCTTAACAATCCAACAAACACACTGATATGACATGTTTTACAGATTGGATGATGTTCTACAGAATTGAAAAATCAATTGTTGTAAGAAGCTGTCTGAGCTACATTTTTACAGCTCACATTTGCTGAACGCAGCTTGCTCCAGCTTGGAAGGTTCAGTAATTTCAATCAAATAAGGCTTCTGTTATTGTCCATACAGGACAAATATTGCCATCATGAATGCTTAAATCAATCAAGACACATTTAGATAAAGCTTTCTGTCTAACTGTGAAAAGATTCCATATTTATTTGAGCATATTTTCTGCATTTAACACATTTTCAAAGTACTAAACTAATTTGCGCTACACCTTTGCTGCTGTTTTAATGGGTTTTTTTTTTAATCCATAAAATTTAGATCACACATTTTTTACGGTTAGTGCAACTGCAGTTTATGGTTGTGCACTTAAATGAGTTACCCATAATGAAGACAAAATGCTTTGATTGCCCCCAGATACATTATTAATTGGCTACAAGTAGAACTGCAGCGCGTAGAGTGGTTCCTTGGGGGGTTATCAGGAACCGCAAACAATAAGTCAGGACCACATTAGAGTCGTTTCATCTGCTATTATTCATCAAAGTGATTTAGTAATGTTAACTATTGGGACACTGTTTCTCTGTTAAGTATTATGAATATGACTTATGGTTCTCGGAAGCTGGCTTTCAGTAAAGTGGGTAGAGTGAGTCAGTTGGAAAGGGCCAGAAAGTGTATATCTATGAGACTAAAATGATGTTTAGGTTTGAAATGCAGCTTGATTTTCCTTATTGTCATTATTTGGTTGAAAAATCTTTTTCCTACAGCTTCAATACAAACTAATAAATATGTCCTGACATATATGTAAGTTTGTATTATACCGACATTTATATTTATTTTTCATACAAAAAAACTGTCTATATACTAGACAGATAGATAGATAGATAGAT
>NW_015150799.1:521893-574920 GCF_000732505.1 Cyprinodon variegatus
GTGCTTACATGATTATGTCGGTGAACAAATATGTTATAAATTTAAAAGTCATTGAAAGAAAAACAGAGAGAAAACATGCTAACATTACCTTAAATAACTGCTTATAGAGGTGTCATTTTAGACACCCATGATTTAAGGTTCAAATGACAAGCTACAAATAGAGAAAAAAAAAAAGCTGTATCTTTTGTAGCTATAGTTTTATTCATTCGGAAACATTAAAGCTCAGAAATTTGAGCTATAACAGCGAAGTATTACTTCACTTTGTTCTACACTGTACAGTACATTCACTAGTTGCTGACTTAGTATGCATTACAATGTTTTAATTCAGTGTTTTGACTTGCAGTCAGCGGAATCTGCTGTTTTCCTTTCTTTGCGTAACAGCAAAAGAGAAGACGGGTGTGCCTAAAAAACCTCATGAGGAAATACTAACAAATCTGTTCAAACGAGAGCAGCCCGAGGCTGTTCAAACGATCACTCGGGGCTGCTGGATAAAAGGTGTTATAAAAAGTAGGTTAATCAGGCAACCAAGTTGATATGGTGGCAACAATAAGTGTTAGTATGAAAATATGTTACTGTTGATAGCTTCAAAGCTTAATTTGTCTCTTTGGGAATAAAAAAGGGAATTTCAAGAAGATAGTTTTAAAAGCATATTTTAGAATGAAAATAGTATGGGTTGATGCAAAAGCAACAATCTGCATAAACAACCAACAGGTTGTCTAAAAAATAAAAGAACTAAAGTAGATTTACAGCCCAAAGAAATCTGTTGCATTTTGGAATACTTTTCATCTTCACTTTTACCATCATATATCATAAAACACATCTATACAACCCATATCTAATCGAAAGTACTCTGCATAGGTGATCAGCAGTACTTACAAAGATGAACAGCATAAACAAAACTAAATAAAAAAATAAATAAAACAAAGCTAACACTGAAAAAACTTGCATTAATAGTGAAAAGGGATTTTAGAAAGTATTTACAAAGGAGGTCTAAATATAAATGCATGTCTTACTTTTCTCTAGTTCAATCTAAGTAGAAAAAAAACCCACTGAAAACAAGGAATCCTTCTTCCATTTCTCAGGTTAGCACCATTCTCTGGTATTCTATCACATTAGATTACTATAAAATACATTTCAGTTTGTGGGGTTACAGGGCTCTGCAGATGAGAAAGCCACCCATGTGCTGGAATGCCTTCCCTGTAGTTGCTTGTCTTTCTACAGAGAAATGAGCTTGCTTTAATGCTGCGTGGGTTAGGAAATGTGAGCCGAAGTATTTGATAAATGCGTCGTTTGGTGCTGACAGAGCAGGTCCCACAAAATCGGTGCAGTCCCAGGGGTGGCTAATCACGCTGGTTTCTCTGGAGTGTGATTGGTAAATAAGTGTGAGCCCTACTTAAAAGAGTCCCACACACAGGTACAGAACCTCTGTGTGTTTCCTACAGACCCAAATGCTGAGGATGAACTGAAAGCAAAGCAGGTATTTTAGGAAAATACCATGTGACAAAAACAGAGCAAAGTCATAAAATTGATAAAGGTCCCTTCCATCTTTGAGAAAATGCTGTGAATACCTCAAATTTAAACAACTTATGACTGTTTCCAGCCATTTTTAATTTTCCATGATTATCTGCTGCACAATACTGGCATTTGTGATCAGAGATTATACTTAAGATTGACACCGTTGGGTTTAACACAACATTAATTATGTAAAAAAAAAAAAATACAAATGTAAAGTCAACAAAAGGACCAGTTTGTCCCTTTCCCTACCCTCACTCCTTTGTTTTACAGCTATCTCCCCACTCAGCAAATGACAAACACACGCTCAGGCACACACACAGCAAGCGCAGTGAGCCGGAACACATCAGACTGCACGGCCCGTCAATCTCACACGGCTGTGTGGGCCTGCCCAGGGACGACACTGGCTCTGCCTGGCCTTGCTGCCGGTGTTGATGTGAGGTTCCACTCAGGACAGAGTGATATCCAGAGAGAAAAACAGAAAAAGCCAAAGAAATAGTTGGAACGTGTCTATATCAATATCTAGAGAGCATTCAGAGCCTAATCTGTGCATTTTCTGAGTTAGTTGAAAATGATGACCAAATAAAAAGGATTCTTATTTCCAAAATGCGTCTCATGAATTCACAAGATCATTCAGTACTTATCCCTGTGTAATTTCACTTTACGGACATTTTTGTTTTCATTTTTGCAAATGTGTGGATTACTTGGTTTTTTACAAACATCTGGTTTATTTCATGCCAACAGCTCCATTATAAATATGGTTACTGCAAAAAATTGTCTCAATATTTGCTCCCTCCTTTGTAGGAAGACAAAACTGACACGTGTTGTAAAGTAAGTAAAGAGACTACAGAAGAGGCCGCATTAGAGAGTTGAGAAATCTGAAAGACTGTTGCCAGCCAAGCTCCTATTTTTAATCTCCGGCAGCACTAAATACATCTGAAAGGCATAGATGGAGGCTATTGCTGCAGGATTTCTGAGAGCTCATTTGAAGCATGGCGCAGTCTTTACTGGGAGAACTGCACATAGTATTTTCAACTTCAATGCTGCGCCACTGGCATCTAAGAAATGCAAAAGTCTTGGCACTACTAAGAACATGCCAAAGAACATCTGAAAATAATGCAACAAAAAGGAAGCAGCCGAGTAAACAGAGTATCCCCTGCGTGAATGCAGCCTCGGGGTGAGTGGGAGGTTGGAGGAACGTCAAATGAATGGATCAGGCCAATCGAGATGTGAATGGAGTGAGAAGAAAGTATGACAAACAGAGCCGGAGTTGGGCGAGTTGTAATAACCTCTTCTAACCTCAGCGCCTTCACTGCTCTGCAAGGTGAGAATGGATCCTGCTGAGCAAGCGGCAAAGAGGGGAGCGGTGAAAGAAACTTTCAGACATAGTAGAGAATGCAGGTTACGGCTGGTTAAAAACTCCTGACAGATACTAAAATAAACCCTCCACGATATTTTAAATTCTAACTTATGCTAATCCTGCCCATTTAACCCCATTATGCACTGCAGCAGCACAAATGTGTGCTTTAAAACAGGAAAGATAGCAGCTTTCTTTACATCGCAATGTAAGCATAAAACATATGGCGGAAAAAATATACTGCGCTTCTCTATAGCTATACTAATATAGCATGAATACGCAGTTGTAACCTAATTTTCTTCAAAAAGGGATTTTAGATACTGCCGTTAAAATGCTTAAAATTAACTAAAGTGTACCTCTAATATTGCTTTAAAGAGAAAATTCCTGCAAAAATTCTTAAGAGATTTCAGCAGGTAATCCTGTGGACTACTACATTCAATTGCAACAAAAACAATAAATATATTATAAAAATATATATTTTTAACATGATTTAAAACTGAACCTTGAGGCTCCCCCTCGGTCTAAGTATGTAAGAAAGTACAACCCACCTTGGCTGACAGTCTACTGAAATGCCTTTTCCCTTTTGCAATAATATACCCTGACCTTTCAATTTTAAAGGTACTCAAAACAAAGAGCATGTATATGTGTCACTGCCAAGCATTAAACCAGGCTCTCCCACTACACACAAAATCCTTTTGCTTTGTTAACAGCTTGAGGAAAAGTTTGTTATTCATTGGAGATCCAATACAATGTTAGAATCATGCTGGTAAGAACATTAACTGTAAAGGAATTAAAAATAAAAAAAAATTTTCTTAAAATATTTAGTAGTACTGTCTGTTAGTTTGCAAATGAGGTCCCCAGCCAG
Organism: Cyprinodon variegatus; assembly: GCF_000732505.1. Taxonomy (NCBI): domain Eukaryota; kingdom Metazoa; phylum Chordata; class Actinopteri; order Cyprinodontiformes; family Cyprinodontidae; genus Cyprinodon; species Cyprinodon variegatus. The sequence goes on from NW_015150799.1 coordinate 525,628, forward strand.
AAGCTAATGCTGTTTGGGGGGTTGTGATGCGGAAAAGTTAGGACACCCCTGAAATAGGCAACCATGTTAATCATTCAGGTGTAGCAACACTCTTTGTTGCTTGAGGCCTTTATAGGCTTAACTGTAACTGCCTTAAATCTAACACTAAGCTGTTTTCCCAGTTCTACCTGTGATCTCTCCAGTGCAATAATTCAAGTGTTCAACCAAAGTAAATCAGACACTTGATAAACAAAGTGGGTACTAATGGCACCAGTTTCTCTCAACTAGTTTCATATATCACTAAGTATAAAATATCAGTCCCCATATTAGCTAATCTCATTAGTTTGAGGTAGAGCTTTTTCAAAACCAAAGCACTTTGTCTTAAAAGTTCCTTTAAACACATCATTATCTCCATAAATATCTTTATTTTTACCAAAAAAAAGACACAAAGTGTTGTAACATTGCCAGGCTTATATGTAGTAATTCTAACCCATTAATATTTGTGCGTGTGCATTTTTAAAATGTGTTAATATTTGTGCATGTGAATAAAAAAAATGCACATGCATTTAAAAGGGGAACGCCTATTAAACGCATGCATGCTCTGTTTCAAAGTTGTTGTTTGCGTCGCTCATATAAGCTTCTTTTTCTAAAGATTTGCAATTTTTCCACTAAGCCAGACTCACCACCGGTAAGTGAAAATGGGGATGCGTCATGCTCTGCCCTGATAGCTCACCTTAATCACTCAGGTCTTTCACCTGCTTAACTCTGTCCAGCTCCTAATTATCCCTCATCTCATCCACCTGCCGGTTTCCCTTATATTGGACTCAGTTCCAGCTATCATGGCCAGATCACTGTTTGTTCCCTGTTTCTGTTTCTCCTGTCTGTGGGTTTTGTTATTTTTAGTTATTTCCAGGGTCTTGTCCTTGTTTCAAGTAGGAGATTATTTTTGAGCCCATGTCTTCAGGTTAGTTTATTCTGTAACCAGTGGTGAGAGCATTTCCCGAGTGATTCTGATTTCCTGATTCCGTTCCCTCTCACCCACTGGCCCTGTCTGTCCCTGACTGATCTGCCCGCCTGAACCTCTGTTGGACTCCTGCTGGGTTCTTCCGTCTGTGCGTTTCTGTCTGAGCTGGATGCTCCACACACAGGACTCTGAACATGCCTTCACGCTCTGATGGATTCCTGGAACCCGGATCTGTCCGTTCCTGAGTGGTTCAGAACCCCTGACCGGACTGCGAACTCCTGGATTCCGGTACTACTTCAGTCTGATCTGAATCCCTGTCCTGATCGGGGTCGTGCTTGCTCACTGGGGTTGATGCATCGGGGATGCTCTGGATGGCTCGGGGCCGGTTCTCTTTGGCCGTGCATCGGCTTATCCTGTCTAAGATTGCGAGGATGGACTGAACTGTTAAACCAGAATGTCAGGGAATGAGTGGTGCCCCGCCCCCCTTCTGCAGTCACAACAGGTCCGCAGATCCTCAGCAGCCCCCTTCAGTTCTGTCTGTTTTTGTGTTAATAAACGTTTTGAACTTTCCTACTGACTGTCTCACCCTGAAAACTGGGTCCATCTGTCCCATTTTATCACAGGATGAGAACGTAGGACGGCCTTACGTTAACATATCACCAGAATGATTGACAATCAGGAGGACCACTTATTTTGATGATCCGCGCAGAAAAAGAACATCCTCTAAGATACCTTTAATATTATTTGGAAAATTTTTAAAAAGTGAACATTTCTAATAGTAGCCCAAAGAATAAAAGATAACAGATTTCTGACATCTCATTAATTGAATAAACAACACTGTTCCGGGATATGGAATTTTACATATATGTCCACCATAAAATGCTTTGACAGGCTAAAAAGGTCATTTATCCAATCATCTGCAAATCTCTGCTTCTCTTTTTAGCTAATATGACCCTATTTGTAAGAAGCAAAAAGAGCAAATCCATCTCACATAACCATTCTCGTCTCTATTTCCACTGGGAGAATGTTAATGTAGCGGATTTTATCAAAGGTCAAGCAAAGAGGGCATCATTTCTCTGCAAAGGCAGCTGATCCCGGCCCTGAAAAAAAATGGGTCTGAAAGCAGGAGCCGGGAAAGGAAGACCTCCTCCCCACATGTCACCGGAGGCAACAGCAACACGAGTCTTCACAGCGGCTGCAGTGATAATAACATAACACAGTGAGTTATGAGCTTTGATGTTGTTAAATCCACTAATGATGTACCTGAGCGACTGTATTTGTCTGGCTGTACTGGTGCCTGCCGGCTCAACTGTAAACACCACCGCACACAGCGTCACCAGGATGATTGGAGGATCTGAAACGCTGTAATTTCCCTCAAATTATATTTTTCTCTTATAAGCATATGGTGTGCAGTATCTGCGCTCATTGAAACTGCAGCCTCAAAACCTGTTATTGCTGTATTACTATTGAAAAGTTTTTTTTTGTTTTTTTAAATCTACATCAAAACTTTCTTTCAGCTGCCTAAAGCCATAGGTTGAAGCCACCTCATTCCCCTCCCCTCTCATCCCCTCGCTTCCTGAAAACATTTCATCAAAGCAGCAGCTCCACAGAATCCCTCTGAATCTGGCCTGTCAGCTTGAGACTGACAACAGCAGTGCAGCTGCCGGCAGGACATGCGAAATGTATCCCCTTTTCCCTCCTTTCATCTCCATGTGTCTGCATTTCTGGAGCTTCACATTCACCACCTCCCAAACCTCCCTCCTCTTTCCTCTCAGCTCCCCTTTCTGCCAACCCTTTCCTTAAACTCCTCACCTTGACCAGGATACATGACTGGGGAGCTGACAAGTCTGAGCATGTGTGCGTGTGTATGTGTACTTTTTGAAGCATTTGTAGGTCAGAAAAATAGCCTCAATGAGACTCTGACAGACGTCTGAGGAATCTTTTTTACTCTGGACTGTATGGAGGAAGATCTGTCTCAATTTTCACAAATACACATATGTGATTCATACATGCACAGGACAAGATTCACACCCGCACAGAACGATTCACACAAGCACACAAGATCCACATAAGCACAGCACAAGATTCAACAAAGTATGTTTTCTTTGTAAATTAAGTTACAAAGTACCAGTGGTCCTTAAAAAAGTGTTGCCATAGTCAGGACCCCCTAACCCACCTACATTTTTTGGAATTACCTGATCCTGACCTTTTGTCGCTCTGAACCTGCCTGTTCCCATCTGATCTGTTTGTCTGACCTGTCTTCTGACTCCTGCCTGATCTCTGCCTGCTTGTGTACCGAACTGAATTGTTTACCGACCACTAAAGGGCTGGTTATACTCCTGCAGCATTGTGCCGCAGTGAGCTTGACGCAGACATTTTTGATTTATGCTCAATTTTGAGCGTGGTCTGCGCTATACGCTGTGGTTCTAGATACGGCGATGAGGAAATGGGGGCGAGTTTGTCCGAAAATGAAGGGACATGACGGTGAAAAAGAGCGGGGATCCAGATGGAAAAAGTGACCCAGCGTTCTCGCGCACCTCGCTCTTCTAGCTGGTCCAAGTTCAAGAGTTTTTTTTCCGCAATTTCGGTCATAAAAACAAAACAAGCCCGCCTCCTGTCTGCGGCACTGAGAGGTTTCAGCAGAGTGTCTGCGGAGGGGGCGGGGACGTCTTTTTGTTCACTGCGATACCTACACAGACTACTGGTTTTGAAGTATAAATCAGCCTTAAGTTTGCCTGCCCTCGTTCAGCCTGTCAACCCCACTGTGTACGCTACCTGGAACTGTGACCTGACTCCGACTTGGACTCTCCTTCGGCACCTCATTGTGTCTCTGACCTCCCGGCTCTGACAACCTACTACATCCTCAACACTGACTTTGGCTTCACCCTCTGGATCTTCCTGCTTACATGCGTCTGCCCGGTTCTGATCTCCTGCCTCTCCTCCAACCTCCAATACAACAGGTCCCTCCCTTAGATGCCGACACCGTCCAACCCAGCTGTGTTTTTTTTTTGAGAAATCTGTTTGTCAACCTCTAATACTGGATCCTTCAGTTCTGAGCCTGACAAAGACCAAGACTTTTAAGGTTAGACCAAGACTGAGACCAAGACCACTGTCCCACCCTGCATGTCACAAAAAATGTGAAACAAAATTCCTCAAATCAATTAAAATCCTCATTCTCAAACAACTAAAAAATATTTAACACTCAGAGCTGAAATAAATGTAACTTTCTCTAATTAATACTAACATCTAAAGCCTTCACATGTCTTTTTTTATCCAAATATCTGTTTAAATTGTGCTTAAAAATATATGTTTATGAATGCATTTTTTTTTACCAACATTGCTAAAGCTCATAATGAAGCTCATTATAAATATTAGCCGCAGATTACCTTACAAACCCGAATCAGTATGCATGTCTTCCTTGTAGCAAGAATGGTTTTGATTTGTAAGGCAGAAAGACAAAAGAAAAAAAAAACATGATTTTAATCATTGTGTTTTTCTTCAGAAAAAAAAAATCAAGGGAATTAAAAAATAAATTGACTTAAGGATATTACTGGTCATGAAATTAATCTGTGGATTCACATTGGTCTGCTATCGGATTATCAAAACAATTTGGCGACATTGCAGTGCTGCCAGTGGCTCAACCTGGACGTTAAAGTTAAAGCGCCCCCTGTGGTTAAAAGTTACAGAGAGTTGCTTTGTATTCCCTCATATTATTTGGTTCTGACCAACATGAAATTATATGGATTTAAAATTTAAGATAATTCGTCTTGTTTTAAGAGTATTTGACTAGACTATAATTTTAAAAATTATTTGAATTATTTTGACATATAATTTCAATTGTTTTGAGCATTTGGGTTTGAGTTTATTGAGTATTTCTCTCAGATACAATATTTTTATTCTGTGTTCAGACAGGCATTTTCTGCATTTTCTTGGTCTCAAACAGCTGAAATGATGTCCCTCCATATGTTGGCTGAACTCCTTAGAGAGAAGGTTGGGAGCAATATCCTCTGCTTGGTGTAGAGCTGCAAAAACAGAGTTTTTGCCAGGTTTTCATGGCAATTCCAACTGGGAGGAGACCAAGAACCTTTGATTACTTGTCTGCTTTGGATTTGGAAAGCAGATAAATAGCAGAAATGTCTGGGTTTTGTTTCTTTTTTTTCAGTGATGATATCAAGTTAAGGATTAGATGAGCAGATAAATAGGATTTAAATACATTCTATAAAACAAAATACTAGTGCTTTGAGTGACACTGTATGGTCAACCCTTAACAGGATCAATAAAAATAGTTGGTGCACCTCTGTATAAAAACTGCTTGTTTAATTTCATGTGAATAAGGCAAAAATGTCAGAGCCAAGCTGTCGCCACAGATTACACATAAAGAGAAACCAGTGTTCTACATCTTCAAGCTAAAACTACTATACGTACTCACCCAGAGGATTTTAGACTGCTACCTGCTCATTACCTGAAAGATGAGTCACTTTGAAAATTACAGAGGAGCCAGATGTCCCAGGTGTACAGCCTGACCCTTCTTTGTCCCTTCCTTCCTGCACACACACGCACACACACTCTGCTTCCATCTCTGCTGCATTAGGGCAAAAAAAAAAAAAAATTGAAATCAAGCTGAAAAATTCTGCTCTGCAAAAGCCATTATGTCTTAGACTAGGCTATGATAAGCTGTGTGACAGGAACTAGCTAATGAAGTTACCTTCCCCAGTCACCTCGAAATAAGTAAATTAAGTCTCTGTAGGGGGTCTTTTAACCTCCATATCCGCGCTTGTTTTTCAGCTGCCTCAGGAAACATGCATGCATTCAGACGTCAGCTTAATGAGCGGCTTGGGAGGCAGGCAGAGGCTCATGCTCAAAGGTGGGTCTGCTTTGAGCTGCTCACCCTGTCTAGAATACTGAAGCCTTTGGCTGAAACGCTGGGGACCCCAGAGTAGCTCTGAGGCTGGGACTACAAGGGCAAAGATGGAGGAAAGGCAGGAATTATGAGTAATGTAGACAATTACTGAGGCACCTTGACACAGAAAGAGACCGATTGAATGATTCGTCTTTTACAAAACACTTTAATGTCGGATTAAATCATCACAAGAGCAGAATCTTTTTAAACATGCAGAGGCAATTTCAGCACATCTGGTAGAATGGTGAAGAAAGACTTCTTTGCTTCAACACTTAGCAGTGAACAGTTCCTCTTATGTTGGTATGAATCACAAATAGGAAATCTGAATTGGAATAAACAACTAGTTGCAATGCAACAAGTGTTTGACCATTTTTATAATCAGACTCCTTTTTTTCCTGTGTATAAACATGCATCTAAATTAAAGCAAGTTGTAATTTTCTTTTCTTGCTTATTTTCTTCTGCACTTTGTTTTAAATATGTAGATACATGTCAAAGACAAATGCTTTGATGCAGCAATAGGAACATTAGATTACTTCATTTTGGAATCAAAGTTACCGGATCAATCAAATAGGGCTGAAACAATTAACGGGATTAATCGCGATAAACCGATCATTAAAACAATCTTCAACTAATTTACTAAGGGATTAATAGTTAGCTAGAGTGAACAGCTCTCTAAAACATGTGATTTGCCAAAAGAGCAGCCAACTCAGAGCAGTAATTATCTTCTAACCATAAAATGTATGCATTTAAAATTAAAACATTTTATTGTCTTTTATTATTTTTTCCAGAACTCTTTGAGTGGCATAGTTTAAGCCTCAAGTGGTTGCAAATTCTGTATAAAATCTTCCTTAAGGCAACTTTCGCTATCCCATTATTAACTAATTAATTGAAAAAAAATATCAACAGATCAATAGATTAGCAGAATAAGGGTTATTTGCAGCCGAAGATACAATAACTTCCTCCATGTGTGGAGGAAGTTGCGGGGATTTAATATACAAGTGTGAATAGAGCAAAACATCGAGCTTGTGTCTGCTGCACATAATTTGATTTATCTGTAGGTAATGGCATGCTGCTCAGTTATACAGAGCTCAGAATCCCATAGTACATCTCAACAGCTAGATGTACCTCTAAGCATCGATCCAAAGAAAACTTGAGGGAGACTAAAATGTAACAAGGACTTTCCATGTCAACAAGAATCTGATGGGAACCCAGCGAGACCCAGTGTGTTGTCTGTCAGCAACCCTTTTGCTGAAAGTGACCATGTTAGGCAAAGGCTTTGCAAGGGTGAGTCACTGGGGTAACTCCTCTGTGATCAATTTGTTTTCGATGAGGAGAGAACCTGCAAACATCTAGATGAAGCTTACAGAACTACAGTGCAAACTCTTATAGTAAATTTATAATTTCTGATATAAATAACACTAAAACTAAACTTACATAATAGACATGTTATAATTTAGTTTGCATTCAGAATAACTGCAATTTGAATGTTGTGTTTAGGGCTGCAACTAATAATTATTTTCCAAATCGTTTAATTTGTTGATTATCTTTTCAATTAATCGATTAATAATTGGATAGACAAAAGTTTGTTAAAGAAGTTTCTCTAACTAAATTAAACCATATGAAACAAAAAACATTTCCACTTAAGGAGTTCTGGATACAGCATATTGACAGACGAAAACATTTTTTTTTAGGTTAAATGCAAAATGTTTATATAGTTTTACAATTTTCATATAATTAGTGCTCTGATGCTACCTTCAGACCGCAAGCAGCAAAGGCAGCAGGAGCATCTAGTTTACATGCAAAATCAAAGTCAGCAAAATGTCCCCCAGCAAGTTTTGAGCAGCAGGAGCAGCTTGCTGAGCAGCTGAGCAGCTGAAGCAGCGCGTCATGAGCTTGTGAGCGTCTGACACGCGGGACGCGCTGCAAACGCAGCAGCTGCTGGAGAGGGAAAAATTTAACTTTTACTGCTCAAAACGACACATCAACCAATCAGAGAAGCTGACCTGGGAGCTGGCAGGGAGACAGATGATGCAAAGCGCTATGATCACGCCTCTGAAACAGTTTATTAACGCCTAAATTAATTTAAAATCTGTCAGCAAAATATGTTCACTTTTATTATCCTGGTGCCTGCAGTTTGGATTACGTACATGAAAACTGCAAAGAGGGGGCCGGGCCAGAGGCTGCTGTTATATGGGATTCCTAGTGACAGAGCACCGCCGGTATGTGGGGGTCTGAGCGTCTCCGGCAGAGAAATAATATTTGAAGGCAGGATGGTAATCTGGATGAACTGCCTGCACAGATTACGTTTTCAGGTGGACTTTCTCACTGAAAACATGTTAAAACTACTTTTTACCCGTGATCACAGCATATATAGCTGCCATTGTTACAGGCAAAGAAAGGATAGGGTAGCTCTGCCCAACGCGAATGACACCCACTTTTCCACTGCGCAGCTAAAGCAGCAAAGCTGCTAAACTTGTACAAGCATCAAGTGCAACAAGTGCGGTTTTGCTGCTCTTGCTGCTTGCGGTGTGAACATAGCATTAGTGGGTCACTCTGTCAGCTAAAGGCATGTTTTACAGTATCTATACTCGAGTTAACAATTAATTGATTACCAAATTATTTGACAATTATTTCAATAATTCATTAATCATGATTAATCTGTGTCAATCCTAGTTGTTTTAAATGGCCAAATAATGTATGAAGAATATTTAGTTGTTAGCTAAAAAGAAACATACAAATAGTTGCAGATGGTGAAAGTAGACATATAACAAAACAGAAGCTAAGAAAAATTGTAGGTCAACAAATATTTGATTTTCCACATTATCTTAAGCTAAATCACTGCTAAAATCACTCAACTGTCCCCATAACTTGATAAAGATTAGAACTGTTTTATAAGCAAAAAAAATGTCAGATAAATTTATCACATGATTTTTGAATAAAATAAAAAAATAACAGATTTCCACATTTCTAACGGAGAACCGACAAGAAAAATTGGACAAAAAGAAGTCCCAAACAACTGGACAGAACAACATACAGTTTGGTTCACTTTTCTGATTTGAATTAAATTTAGATTAAGCTTGGAAACATCTGCTTCGATGCAAAACTGCAAAAAACAAACTTGAAATTCATGCAACAAAGGACTAACTTTTTATGCATTATGTTCTCTCTTATGAGTTACACCAGCAAAATAAGAAAGTCTGACCTTAAAGAAATGGTAAATGGGTATAAGCCAAATGAAAATACTTATCAGAACTTTATGACTTTCTTTGTAAAGTTAAAAGTATAGGATAAAGATGAGACAACTAGCTTTTATTTCTATGTGGTTTTATACCATTTAGTGGTTTTAACTAATTAAAAACAAATAAGATCTGCTGCTTTGGGAAAAATGCTAATTCACCTTTTTCTTTGTCAAATCCAACAATATTATATATTTATGGGTTTTTGTTACTAAAGATGACATATTTCACATTCAGTTTGTGGATACAGGCTGTCCTGAGGCCCCTTACAGCAGTTCATCTAAGCCTCAGACCATCTCAAGATTCGAAAAGTTTACTTTAAGCACCACAACCCACTTCTGAATTTTCTGATCAAAAACACCGTCATTTAAAAAAGGAATGGTGTGAAGCGAATCCTACTGACTCGGCTTGGCTGTGGAGACGTGGCGGCAGACGACAGCTGGAAGAAAGCAGATGCTTTCTCACCGCAACTCAGGCTCAACGCGTTCTGCAGCTGCTTCACAATAAACGGCTTCCAAAAAGAAAAAAAAAAAAAAGAAAAACAAGCAGATGCCAGCTGATTACTGTGAGGGAAATACATCAAACATGGAATGATGTTTTGCTAAAAAGACTCAGAAAACCACCTCAAGTCTTTCTTTTGAAGAACAGAAAGACCATCAATATCCTTCAATCTAGTTTATTGTCATGTTTATCCAGTAATTAAAGCATTTATGAATGTAGGCTGATTATTCATATAGAAACGGAAAAGCAGCTCCCTCTTCTGAATGTGTGTAACAGTAGCTAAGAGGTTTGTTTTTCCTATCTCCTAAAGTTAGATTCTTTGAATTTTCCTTTTGAGATTTTAAGACAATAAATAAATGCTTTACAGTCAGATGCAACGGACTCTAATGATAAATCAGGTGCAATTAAGAAAGAGTTATCAAACCTTTAGGAGGTAAAAAGGTTAAAATGCATACAAAAAGAGAACCTATCAGCCATTTTCTACCTCTTTCATGCAACAAAAACTTTTCCTTTTTAATAAAATCTCCTTCCACTCCCCATCATTTAAACCTTCTTTTTCCATTATTCCGTTCAAACAGAACTTATCACCCAGACAGACATTTATTTCCACTGAAGGAATAAATCTTTTTTCTTAATCTCTGTGGAAAAAGAAAAACAGACGGACAAGGCCATTCTTAAACCCTTCAACTGGAGCTTCTGGCACCACGGAGACTCACTGGACTGGGATAAATCCTCAGCTCCGCAACTCCCCGGCGCAGACTGAGCCCATTTCCCCCAGGTGCACGTCTGCCTAACCTGCCTAACCACACCAATAGACAAGCAGCGAAGTGAGAAACCCTCCACTGAGAGGTAAAGAGAACGAATGAAATGAAAGTCAACCATCACATCTCAGCAAAACCTCCCATGCATCCCGATGAGGAAAAACTCACAAAACTCGGACAGCAGACGAAGCCAATTGCTTTCCAGGTCGGGGCAAAATAAGTAATGTCACTGGGGGAGTGGATGGATGGATGGACGGATGGACTAATGGACGGACGGAAGGATGATGTGTAGAAACCAAACATGCTTTAAATGCTATGCTATAATCAGGATTACCCCTCTGCTCAGCAGTAAAGTCATTAGAAGCCATGATGAATAACACATCAAGTCATGTTTAAAATAAACATTATATGTTTTACACATAAATAAACCACTTTTAACAAGGAAGCGAACCCTGTAAAGCCTGGACCATGAAATAATAAACTGGTAATTCAATTTTTTTAACAGAGCTGTGGTTGAATTTCCTGTCAAATTAAATAGATATCATAAATTTTGTATAAGTGGAATTAAATCATTTATTTGCATCAATTTTGATACATTAGGTATTTCTTTATAATGCATTTTTACATTTTCTGTTCACTACATGTATTTGAATGTGTAAGTCAAGGTTTTTAAGATCAAAGATATTACACTGGTGATGCAGATGTCTAAAAAATGTATGTGGCATGATATACTTGGCCTTAAAGGGTTAAGGATGTTAAGATAGATCTTGCCATCCAGACCAATCTTGAAAAAATGTTGGCTAGAAAACTAGATAGAAAGAAAATATGTCCCATATAATGACCAGAAAGGCATCATTACAGATATCTATTATGACGAATATGTGTGGATTTAACAGCCTTTTTTCTGCACTTTAAAGAAAGTAAATGTTAAAATTGTCAGCAGATTTTTTTTTGTAATAGAAAGAATCTTAGTCTTCAAAAATAATAATAAAAAAATTATAATAAAAGCATATTTAACCAGGCAAAGTTACACCCTGGGAGCAAGAGCAGCTTTCTTTAGACGACAGATGTTGTTGCATATAAATATTGCAAAATCAACAGATCTGCCCCAAGATGCATGAGTGTTAGCAAGAGAAAAAAAATACACATTCCTGCCTGATTCATACTGTGGCAGCGGTATTTTAGATGTGACTGACTGAGTTAGTCTCTCCACACTCCACAGTCCCTCTGATGGGATTAGCTCTTTAAGACTCCGGAAAACAATTCCCCACTCTCTCTCAATAAGGTCAGAACAAAGCATTGTTATGTCGCGTCATGCTTGGATAATTCTGCAGAGTATGCACCTGCAGCAGTGTTCTCCTCAGAGCAAGCTAACTGTAAATAACAGCAATGCAATAAATGAGATGGTGCTTTTGATATAACTTCCCTGTGTTTGGATAAATCTTCTCCCTGTGATATTAACACTGGCCTCCTTCCATAGCCTCTGCAAAGGCCAACAAACGGCTTTGGTAATAGAGGTGGTCTGGAGGCTACGGGGATCGGGTTACATCTCTGCAGAGTGAACAACAAGGCAGCCATGCTTTGTTTCACGAGCCATAACAGACGCTATACCCTTTAAAGAGAGGGAGAGACAAGAACCCAAGGGTATCGTCTTTTTAGTGGTGCCATGCATCTCTTTAACTCGGCTAATGAAAACATTAATTGCATTCCAGAAAAAAAAGAAATGCAAGAATTCGTCCATGTGTGCAACCGCAGGGGAAATGAACAATCGCGCATGCTTCATTTCAGAGGTGCTTGTGTAAAGTAAATACCTCTAAATGAGGAGAGTGTACCTCCAGGAGTTGTACGGCAAAAAAAGTAAAATTTCCCTTATAAGGTGGAGAAAAAGTTTTTGCAGGTAGGGAAAGAAAAGAAAGAAGTGGATAGCTGCAGATAAACAACCCCATTATGCAGTAAAGCCTATTAGCTCAGAGGTAGGGATGCTTGCACCAAAAGGACCCCATTGTAAGTTGTCTTAAAGTCACATGATAACACCACTAAGCACATTTATACCCTTATTAACAAGCATTCTTCTAATGCTTTTTCTCCTGTCCCCTGTGATCAGCCTGCGTCCAGCCATAATCCAGGACTAAGCTCATTCCTAATTACCCCAACGGTCCAAGCGGACAAAAGGCCATAGCAGAAGTGAACGGAGGGCCCTGATGCAGTGTGTTGCTCTCCAGCTGCCAGCTAAACACATACCGCCTGATCCGAGAACAAAGCCTGACTTTTTGATCTTTTAAGAGCTACGCATTTATCACCAGAGGACCATGTCCTCTGATCACTATGCTAATTTACTTTTTTTTTTTCCTCTACTTGCATTTTTATACCATGGAAGAATAAAGCAAACAAAAGCCTGGTAATAATCCACATGGCTGTGATTTATGGAAGTTCAAAATGGCCAAAAGAGTTCAGCAAATATTTACGTATAATCAGGTGGGAACAATCACCAATCTGGCACTTACATGCTGGCAAAAAAAAAGACAAATTTAAAAAAAATGCGGGGCACTCGCCAGTCTGCATACAAACACCCACACACAAAAGGACACAGCAATAATTACAATCTTTGTGGTTTTTGAATTAAGCTCTTTGTTAACGACAGCCAGTAGGCTCCCCTGACATTCCTGCATATTTCCGTGTTAATGTGAGAACCACAAACTGAGGCTTTGGCTGAAATAGGTTCATGCTATTTGAAAAGCTCCCTAAAAGCTTTCCATTCATATTATCCCTTCTACTGTTTTTTTTCTCCCTCCTAATGTCTGGTATTCACATCAACAATTCAAAAAAAAAACAACACATAGAGTGCGCCTGTGAGCCAGCAGATTGACAGGATATAACATAACAGGTAACCTGTCAGCATTCTCACCAAGTTGCCATTTTTCCAGAAAATACTGGAAATAATTTATCAAATGATAATTGTAGAAACAGCTTTTGCATGGATGGCAAAAAAGAACATTTTGCATTCCCCTCAAAGCAAAGTCTATATAGCTTTTGAAGTCAACAGGCTATATCTGCATTTACAGACTTGCAGAAGTGCAGATGAAGGCAAACACCTAAGGTACAATCAATGGGCTTTTAAACTCCTGGATGAGCTATAAAGATCCTGAAGAAGCGTAAAGAGGCCACAGAGAGCATTAAAGGTAAAGGCAATCCACCTGGAATTTACAGAGGCTTGCAAAAGTATTCACTCTAAATTATTAACTTTGCTCTGCTGGCCGAAAAAAAATCAACTACAATCAATTCATTTTAAAACTAAAATAATGAGTAAGAAGATTTAGCTGCAACATAAAAACATCTCAGCTTTTTACTGCAGGCTTTTAAGTTTGTTGGTGAACTTAGGAGAATGACTGGCCTCAGTCCAATTTGCATGGAAATAAAGTTTGTTGGCAATAGACCCTGATGCAGTTTGCTTATATTTAGGAAGGTCCAGTGCACCAAAGATAGACATAAACCACATAGAATAGAGGAATAGAATTCAGCTTTATTGTCACAAGTTTAAAGTAATGAAATTCACTCTCTGCATTTAAGCCATCCCTTTGGGGAGCAGTAGGCTGCCATTGTGCGGTGCCCGAGGAGCAATATGGGGTTAAGAGCATTGCTCAGGGACCCAGAGTGGCAATCCGTGGAAGTGGGACTTGAACTAAAAACCTCTGGTATCCAAGCACAATGCCTAAACCACGGGGCCACCATTCCCTTTCACATTAAGTAAACCTCCATGGATGTGCTTCATCTGAAAACTTAAATTTTTGGTCTGCGTCTTTGTAACAATTACCGCATTTTATCATATCTCCAACCATCTTGTTAACTTGTTTTTTTTGTTGTTTTTTTTTTTGCTGCACACTAATTGTCACACTAGATAGCTCACTTTGGCTACGTTCATATTGCAGCCTGAAGTGACCCAAATCCGATGTTTTGGCCCATATGCAACCTGGATCTAATCTTTTCATGGCAGTCTGAACAACACAGATCCGATTTTTTCCAATCCGACCCAGGCCACTTGGCTATGTGGTCCTGAATCCGATACGAATCTGATCTTTCAAATGCGACCTGTGTCTGAACGGCCAGGTCGGATTCATCCAACGTGAACGTCATTAATACCAGACAAAGGCCACTATTCTGCGTCTTGCTACGCAGAAGCTGCAAGAAAACAACGATCATGGCAGATGATGATGCGGAGAGCAGTATTTATGATTAACCATATTAAAAAGATTGTGTTTTTATGGTTGGAAAAGACCGCTAGATGCGCGCCGGCACTACCATCCATGTTTACTTCCATAAATATAGAGCATGCTGGCCTGTGACGTCATTGCGTCCTCTACTGCGCATGCAGGACACTTGCGTTGTATGACTGCAGTTCACACAGGAGATAACATACAAGTCGCATATATTTGGAGATATAAACGGCAACGCAAAAAAAATCGGATTTCACAAAAAAATCGGAATTGAGCATCAAGGCCTGCAGGGTGAAAGTAGGCTATGTCATCTGCTGCTTATACTAGACAGCTTCTTGTGATAGTAGATGTTGAGTCTTTGTGACATTTTCCAGAAGGTGGTCCAGTTTTGAAAATGAAATTGAGCTAAACCAAATGAAGGCATTTATTCCTGAAACTCGCCCTTCTTTTAAACCAGTTCTCCTGTACTGTCCATGAAACAGAAGCACCCTTAAGCTAAACTGTGGAACCATGGAAAAACATTGGACAGGGAATTTGGTTTCAGTAAATACAGGGCAATTCTGGACACAAAAAGCTAAAAGAGACTGCAAAAATTGGGAAGGGTTACATTCTAGCAGGACTATATCTAAGCATACATCCCAAACACCAGATAGACTTTATCTCAACGCATCTTTATAGTGTAGATTTGGTTCAGGTAATGTCCAGTCCTAAATCTAAGTGTCAGTCCGCAGCAAAAAATTTTGTTTTCCCCCCCATCATATCTAACTGAGCCTGAGCTGCTTTGCAGGAGGGCGTACAGATTATTTTTGTACGGCTCTGCATGCAAGAGGAAGATTTCAAAACATTAAAGCAGCCGAAGCACATCAACGGGAATCCCTCACTAGTTTCTGAGCAACGGCAAGTAAGAAAAAAGGATCTAAAGGTTGAGTGCATGTAGCTTGTTGGTCAGATATATTTCCTAATTAGTATCTCTCTTGGCAGCAAATACACATTCGCCCCATTTTGCCCTGAGGCAATCATAGCAGCATGTCAAATGAAATGAACTATTTCTGTGAACTGGCTGTTTAACAAATCCTTAAACGTGGAAACTTCGTCTCACAGGAAATGAGGAAAAAAGAGGCAAATGTTGAACTGCCTTCCCCATGAAATCTTGAACAGCCATTAAACGTTCTTTTATTATTTCTACAAAAAAAAAAAGAAAAAGTACATGGGATCTCCCGTGCGACTGTTGAAATGGTGACAACTCACAGAGAGAAAGATTTTGATGGGAGGTCACGTAGGATCGACAGGGAGAGTTTGAAGAGAAAAAAGGCAGCAGAGCCGGCTGTGAAAGGCTGCGTTCGAGAAATCAATAGGCTCTGCTTTTGTTCTGTCTCACTCCAACACCTGCATCAGAACAAAGAGTCTGAGGCGCCACTTGACAGACGCCTTCCAACCCATCTCTGGGTCGGACACGGACATGAGTGAAAACATAAGACATCACAATGGAATACAGCTCACATCAGCTTTGTTGATTTACATTTAAATCAGACAGCAATCCAAAACATCTCCAGCCCTGATGATTGCAAGAAAAAGATCTGCGAACACCTTTCTTTCCTAATAAAACTGTAGCAACTTTTCCGTGCTTGGAACTGTGATGAAACTCTGAGCAATATTCCCATCCAAGCGGCGGTACTACACCAATTTGGGTGAGTCAGATGTTTTCCCCTCTTTCAAAGAGTCTAAAAATTATAGATTCACTGAAACAAGCCATAAAATGCATCCCCCAGAATGACCTAATTCTAATTCATTATATGTTAAATAGAGGTGATATGTGCTCAACAGGTTTCAGAGGAGTCTGGGGGCTGATTTACCACCAGTCGGCTCTTGTTCTGCACCACGCAGCTGCCACCATGGTGTAGCTGCTGTGCTGAGACCGCTGGAGGCAGAGAAATAGAAAAAAAAAATTTACACTCAACAGCAGGAAAAATAGAAAGTAAAAGCTTCCATGTCATGCAAAAGTAATCACACTCGTTTAATCTTCACCTTTGATCACTTTATAGCTATTTTTTTATGGAAGGTCATAACTGTTTTCACATAAACAGTGAAAAGATTAATATGCAGATTTATTCAGACCCCTGCATTCAGTCCAGTGGACCCAACTGCATTCAGAAGAAATCAAATAAATTATTTGTTTTCATTTCTGTATCACTGTAGTTCTTTAGCTATATTTTGGGGTTTTAGCAATATTAGAGAAACATGCAGCTTTTCCATTATTACCGAATAGTGTAATAAAAACATCACACGATATCATGTTTCATGTCTTTTTTCTCATTGTGTTGTTCCCACAGCTCTCTGCGAGCTGCAGAAAATTAAAACGTACACAAAGGCTGACCATCAACGGAGAAAAACTCCATCCAGCCAGACAAATGAAGAAATGTTATCAGCATGCAAGGTCTGAATAGTTTACACTTGAGTTACTGCATCAAATCAGTCCCTTGCAGTAGGGATTTGTCGCACACTGATTATCTAAACTTGATTGAAATACCATATATTGTTTAGCTCTATTTTGTAAGATGGCCAAAACATTTACCACATCAAACATGACAGATAAAAAGTTATCAAATGTTTTCAGCTTAAGGTTGAGCTATTTTGCAAATGAATAAATAAAATAATAATACTGCATAATTTGTTAAATGACTTGTGGCTGCTATTGCCTCAAAATGGTGTTTTGACTAAGGGAAGCATCATTAGTTTAGGTTTGCCATCCAATTTGTCTTAATCTGCCTCTGTGTGTTTTCCTTTCTTATGTTCTGCTCATGCACAGCCCTTTAAATTATCTGCTAACTGAGATGTGATGCATAAATAAACCTGCCTTGCCTTAATATAAATGGACACCATATTAGGGGGGGTTCTCTCAGTCGGTTTGTCTGAAAGACAAGCTTTCATTCCTTTTAATCAACAATTATGTGCAACATTTTTGATGAATACATGAGTTTAATGAAATGCATTAAAGTTTATGGTTGTGATTTGTCAAAATGTAGAAATGTTTAAGGTATATGAACAATTTTGAAAGGCAGTGCATAAAGTCGAGCGCAGCGGATATGTTTTTCTAAAGAGAAAAGATTGCAGATGGGCTTTAGATGCCACGCTGTGCAATTCTCAAATACTTTGCTCCCTTTTAAGTCGGCACAGCAGACGTTATCAATGCTCTGTTACACTTTAATGCTCTTCAATTTCCACCGTCCAGATTAAGTTTATGTGAACGTCTTGTCGGTTTAACGAGTCTGAGATAAAACGGAAAGCCTTGGCTTTATTGCAGGGCTCCTTTCAGCTCAAAAAGAACTGGTCAGACCAGAAATATCACTTCTTTAGATAGGAGGCATCACAGCATAAAGCTTTAGCCCACATTAGACAGTCAGGGGGGAAGAATATCCTGCAGAGAGTGTTTTGACTTTTAAAGGAGTGTCAGTGGCTCAGATTTCAACGGGCCTTTCATAAATAGCGGACTACACAGGAAGCTCTAAACAATAGGTCAGAAACAAACGCAGCAATCCTGAGCTTTGTATTTGACCAGCAGCATGTCGAGTTCTCTGCAACAAAAACTCAAGAAACCAACCGTAAATATGTTGACAGAGGCGACGTAGGTAAAGAAGTGAAACGCAGCCAGAAGTCTAAATATAAACTGCTCAGGAGGCTTTTCTTTCCTCTTGGTAGGGGATAAGGAACGGCACTCGCAGCATCCGTCTTGCAGACCCAGTTTCTGCAGTCTGGAGCTCACTTACCTTGGGGAAGAAAGCGAAGGGAATGAAACGGCTGCGACTCAAAACTCTGCCTTTTTTGGTGCATAATTACACATCTGTCTATGCTCTAAAGCTGTGTAGCTTCACTCTATCTTATCCAGGATATAAACACAAGCCCATCTGTGTTTAGCATTAGTGTCTCTGCAGTATTCCAGCGAATGAGCATCAAATCTTTGTGTTTGAAGCAACAACATGAAAGTGAGGCTCATGATTTGAGAACTGACACATATTTTTTCACATCTTCCACAACACATTATGGGTTTCACTCCGCTGTTATATACCGGTGCTCGGCCATGCAGTCCCACTGGCTATTTCCCACTCCCACGTAAAGCTCAAAGACCACAGGCTGGATGCCACTTTGATCAAACTTAAGTAAAATGGACTTCCCAGCGTTCCAAAGATCAATACCACTTTAATAACACCTGGTTGAGGGAGCTGAGAAACCTGCACTCTGGAGGCTGCTGCAGAGTGAAAGAAAAAGCGAGAAGAGACAGGCCATGGCAGGCCACAGACTGTAAATCTCTCCAGTCCTGGCATCTCCCCCACTGCAAGGTGTCACAGTAACCCCAAGGAGCCCAAAGAGGTGGCAACGCCAGCCCCAGACGGCATCTTTGTCGGGGTGGGCTGGGAAAACCAGAATCTCTCTGCATGGCAAGGCTTCAGGATGCTTCCTGCTATACAAAGCAATGAATAAACACATACAGAAGAAAACTCTTTTTCAGTAATATATATTTGTACGTATATTTACTAAAGAGTGAATTTTCTAAACATATTTTTAAAGTGGTTTGTGGAGGTTTTGATAAGGAAATGTGGTCTATTTGAAAGTGTAGTCTAGTCAGTTTCTACTGAATAAGTGCTTTAACCAACTAGACCATACTGGCTGTCTGGTCAGGTTTAAGTAGCTTTAAGCAGGTTTAAGGTATAAATGAGAATGTCCACTGCCAATAAGCCTGTTCTGCTGGAGGAGCTTCTTCTAATGAGTTACTGACCTTTTTTTGCCAAAAAGTATCAACCTCAATTTGCAACAACACACCAAAGCAGGACCGCTGGAAGTACTTTTGAACAGGGGGTGCTGTGAATATGTTTTTGCTTTTTTTGGACAAAAGACTTATGAGCCTACAGGCCTGTTTAAATACGATAACAATAAATAAGTAAATAGATTGACATTCACTACTTTATTGTCATATACACTTCAGTGCATGCAACCAGGTTCTGTAACACACAGGTGAATATATGCACTATTAATTAAACTTCACAATAACACTAAAACAATGTAGATTCCGTCAGCTGGCAGGAACCTGAGTCACTATGTTTATATCACTCTGACTCTATTAGCTCCGAAATCCTTTTATGCAAACCACAAGGGAAAAATAATTTTTTATTGTCATAGAACAATTCTCCACATCCATTACACACAGAACACAAGATCAAAATAACACTCTAAAACACTATGGTTACGTTAAACTGCACCAATAGATATGAAAGTGCACGGCGGCACCATACTTTGAGCTACAGGCAGGGTGCCCTGTTTACAGGTGTCCAAAGGTTCAGTTGCGCTCTGAGGTCATGGAGATAAAAGTCTCTCATAAGCAGAAGAATCCGAAATGCATTTCTGTGCCAAATTTCCTCCTCGTTTCTGTCATGAGACAATGAAAATTTACTAGTCTGCTGCTGCGAGCCGGGTGCCATGCTCTAGCTTGCTTAACATCGCCATGACAACATAACATCCATGAATTTGTGTTGATTAGGTGTCAAAATATTTACATTAAAAGCCAAATACATTTCATAGAAAAATAAAAAGTCAAAATCATTTTCCAAAATACTCATAAAAAAATTATAAACTGTGCAAAGTATTTAAAAAAATTTTTTAAATCCTCCTCTCACCACTTTCCGCGGCCATGCACCAAAGGTTAAAATGGTAAGGAAAGGTGGAACTCGCTAAGAACAATTCAGCCCAGAGAAAGCTGGGGATGATCAAAACCTTACCTGTTCTAGGCTCTTTTCATTACCAATTAGCAATGCTTTACTAAAGCAGCAGTCTATCTGAATGTTCCCAAGAGAATACAAATACTTTCCTTCTAACTAAAAAGAAACCAAAACACTTTCGCTGATGTTTCATAAAAGAAAAAACTTCATGCTTCAGAGGGTGAAATAGAGGAACTTTTCACTACTCCATTTAGCGAGCCTATTTTCTATTGAATATATTGCTCTCCCATATTTGGAAAGGGTGCAATGCTACCTCCGACTTAATTTTCAACCTTCTTAACAGTTACAGAAAACATCTGCATCAAATAGTGTTGTGGTTGGTGGCCACTGACCAGACAATCAAAGTGATGCTTCTCTAATTTTGTTAGGTGACTGTAAGTCAGGGGTTCCCAAAATTGGTCCTTGAGGGCCTCTGTCCTGCAGGTTTTAGGGGTTTCCCTGCTTTAGCTGATGATTGTGGTTCAGCAAAAGCCTGTTAATTAGCTATCAATAGAAATCAGCTGGAGCAGGGAAATCTCTAAAACCAGCATGTACAGTGGCCCTCGAGGACCGACTTTGGGGATGCCTGTTATAAGTTGTTCTCTTAAACAAACAACACAACTCTGCTGGGTTAAAAGCAGAGTAACTTTTCTCTCTAATTCTCTCTGAGACGAACAACAATACAAGTGTCTTGTTTTCTTTTACTGACCATAATCGAACTTACCCTGGTCTTTATCTAAAATGTATTTGGCACCAAACTTTATTAGGTGTATTATCATCCTCGTCTGGTTGATCACAAAACACTGCACTCCATGTGAACGTCCACTAAAGCCGGGCATACACTGTATGATTTTATGCACTTTTTGGGCTGGATCTCCAGTCGAATTTTTTGATCTGGGTGTGTTCCAGCCAACAAGGAAAGATCAGTCTCTCACAACCACCTGTAGATCAGGAATCATAAGGTCGGGAGAAAATCAAACATGTTTGAAATTACGTCAGCCATTGTAAGATCGCATCAGAGCGTCGGGCCGCACACCGTGAGAACATACATTGTGAATTGGGAACTTTTAAACCCTGCGGTTTGAAATGTAAGCTTTGTGTTTGTTTTGTTGTGGTTAATCAGATGTATTATCTATTTGACAAGTTTTTAACCATTTTGGCAATCTGGCCTGAACTGGTCTGTTGCTCCTTGGGGTATCAGACTTCGTTTGGAAGACTCATCAAACTCATAATGAGACTAGGGATTTAAGCAAAGAAATTTACCCTAGAGAATGACAAACACCCCGCAACCATCTGGTAGGCATGGAGAGGACAAAGGGTTGATGTTTTTTCAAATTTAGTTTAATTTAACTGTGACCTGCTGAGATGCTGCTATATATGCTGACATACTATGTGTTACGGCTATTTAACTTCTTTCTAAGAGGGGAAACTCGTTTTTTTTATCTATTCTCTAGTCTGTGTCCCGATTCTTGACCCTTCAATAACACACTTACAAAAGGAGGCCTTGACAGGAAAATAAGCATCATGTATAATTATCTACAATTGGTCTTCTCTTTTCCATCTAAGTGATTTCTTTCAGTGCTCTCCTTTGACCAGAGAGAGACTTTATTTAAGTAAGTGGAGCCACACAGAGAAGAAACGGACTAACAGCCAGTGGAAACACACATTCCATCTACAGGGGTTTAAAAACAGAAACCTGCTTCTTGTATCCTTTAAAACATAACTCTCCCTGCATGATCCCCTCTTTCTGGGGGATCAAACAAGCATCTGTCCAGACAGACAATATAACTGGATACTGCATTTATTTCAATAACCTCATCCAAAAAGTGAAACAGTTAGAAAATAATATTAATATTTCAACACAATGTACATTTCAAGAATTTATTTTGTATGATAATGACAAGAAAACTATTACTTAGCTAAAAAACTTAACATGAGACCAAAGAAAAAGGATTTTCATCCATCCACCTATCCATCATTCATCTTTCACTAATTCAAGTATGGACCATTGGAGTGAAAGGTCTGGAAACAAAGACAGTAATCAACTACATTTATTCTCTGAGATACCAAGAACTTCCCAGGGGAACAATCTGCAGTGCGATTTACATTATATGCCCTCAATCTTGGGTTGGAGTTAATTTCATATGAACAACTTCATTAATGCACTGTAGCATTTAGGCAAACGCCCTAGCTCTGCTGGGGTGTTGATAAAGCTTGCCTCTTTTGAAGGCAGCACTCAGCTGGGTCTGATGTCTCTAATCTTACCCTTGGCATTGTCCTGTGAGATTCTCTCTGATCAAAACTAAAAGGAAAACCTCCTAAATCCTCTCTGATGTATAGGTCTGGCCAATCAAGTATATTCTAGAACTCCAGAATCCCGAATTCATTGTTAATTTTGCATTTCAGTCCTAGCAGCCCATGAATGGCATAGAGCTTCTAGGATATTCTTGTCATTCTGCCAGTTGCTGCCCACAACCAAAGGCCTTTAGATTCCCAGGCAACAGGAAAGTCCCTCTTTATAGACTAGGAAAGAAATTTCTGATGTCACCTCTGGATATGGAGTGGCTTAACCCAACTAAGATAACATTTGTAGCCTATGTCCTGGTCGCTGAAAGCACCGATTCTAGTTGGGGACACACCCTTCCTCTTCCCACTCAACCTTACTACACTCAACTAACATCCACTTCTGTTGGCAGTGACCCTTCAGGGCTTACCTTCCTCATGGAGGGTATCAATTACTCTCTGATAGTTAATTGTCAAGTTGGCCATATTATAACAGTTCTCTAGTAAAACGTATTTGCAGTATTTGCTCAAGCATTGCAAGTAAGACCCACGGACATCATGTTTCAGCTGGTGGTTGAGTTTATTTCATCTCCCCAACATGGGAAAGTGCAAAAAATGGATTGAGAGAAAAAATATTTTCAAAACCGAAAACCTTTGAATGGATCAAACCAAATCTATATTAAAATCCCAAATAAAGCACCAGGCTATGTACCTCTAGCACCCTATGGCTTTAACTGCTCAAACCTTGACAGGAGCTTCCTCCCTGGCTATAGACTCGAAGCTCTTTTTATAAGAAAAAGAACACCATAAACCAAAGCAGCAAAATGATAAACAACCCAAACACAGAATATCTACTAGCACTACACAAATGCATGAATACAAATATGATGTAATTGAACTGTTTGACTGCATATGCATTTTTTTTTTTCATCTTTTTAAAACTGCTGTTGCACAAATTATTTAGGGTAAGTGCATCCCAAACGAAACATCCCATAAGTATGTGTGTATGGGGCTTTTCAGGACTCCTCCACTGGCCCTACACCCAGACCTAGAAAAGCAATTAAAGGCTAGAAGGAAACAAAAAAAAAACATGATGCTTTGTAATCTTTTATATCAGCACTGAGGAACTAACAAGTCATCAGATTCAAGTACAACGCAAACAATTAAATTAAACCCGTAAATTAACTTTTCCCTGACATTCTAATTTATGGAGATGTGCCTGTATGTAGAGCCTTGGACGCAACAAAACAGAGCTATAAATGTGTTAATTAAAACAAGAACATGGAAATGCTTAGCAGGATTAATAAAATGCAGCATTTACAAGAAATGTCAGAGCTGTGCCATAACGGGCCAAACGTCCGTGCAGTCAGCGCAGCTCAAACATACATCCATTAAAGTAAAATGAGAAATGAGAGCTGCTCCTATAAGAGGAGGGCCCTTGTGCTCCCACTGATGAAGGCCAACATGAATCCTCCTGACAGGGGGATGGAGAAAGATTCCTTGAGCACGTACAGCCGGTGGGTATTTTTCAAGTCTAGAGGTGTAGCACTATTACATGTAGACCCACATTACAATAGGTCAGACATGATGCAGATCACAGAGCTCATCTCATTTACACTGCCTAATCGCACGCGGCTCGGCTCGCTGTCGGCCTCTCGTTCGCTGCCTCTCTCTCAGACGGTCTCTCCCAATGCCCCTCACCACTAACAAGCCTTCTCCCCTGGACATAAAGTTTCTTATCAGCTGACTGAATTATGGCTTGCAATCCCCACAGTGAGAGAAACCAACCAGTGTTTTCTGAAGTCTGATTAAGGTCTAATCCCTGTTGCCCCTCATAGTCTACCCACAGATGGGGGTCCTTTGCTTCTGCAGGAAACACTTCCACTTAGAGGATTAGGGATAAGCAAAAAAAAAATAAAAATCTCAACGAGAAAAATGTTTCCTTCCCCACCGGTTCTTCACTAATGCATCTTGAGCTCCTGTTTTTCCTCCATTCAGATAGATGCTTATTAGACTGAGCACATCTAATGGACTCTTCAAAGCCAGTATGTGAGAGCGGCAAATAGCCAACATTAGATGAATAATGTCACAATAATAACACTCTGCTAAACACACATCTAAATTGGTTCAGCAGCAGATTTTAATAGTATGAATGTGAAAAATATTTCTTATAAATTGTTTTTAACAACCCCAATAAATAAAGCTGCTCTTATAAAGAGAGTCTGCTGAATGTATCTGTGCTTTCAAATCATTTGTTAATGTGTTCATTTTCTGGTTCCTAAATTCTATTTACTTTATTGATTATATTGATTAACATTAAAAAATGAAAAAGGGTGATTGTTTTATCATTATTATTATTATTCCTATTTATTTAGTTGTCATCACATAAATTGCCAGGAGTGCAGACATTAAAATCATTGGAAAAGAATTGCTGTTTGCAGCAAGTTCTGTGTTTTTAGAGATATAAAATCTCAAACCTATCCACATTTTTAACACCCTTTTATAAGATAGCAGTAAATGAGTTGTGCTATGTGGTTTTTTAGACCATAACCTGGAATTGGTCCCATTCTCTTTTATTTCAGGAAGCAATAACTCCGTTATTTCTCATTAAAAAAAAATTGCAATGTTGCTCAAATGAATGCACAAAAGCATCAGCCTTTAAAAAAAAAGAGACATAAAAGCACATTTGGTGATTTTTATTATTTTTTTTAAGTCACAGAAATAGGATAGGAGAGATATAACCTGGGAAGCCAGATTTACTATGTGTAGCACACTATTTCATATTGTCAATCTGGGATTGCTCCCATCTAATCCGCTCGGAGAAAGGAGGTGCATCAACAGAACATTACGAGCTGATTGGAAACGACACCAAGTGCCTGCCTTCCAAAGTTTGACTTTAGCCAATAGCAGAAACAAATGAAAGCGGCACACGCCATGGGAAACCCCAAACAAATATCATACCAGCAGCTACATGTGTGTCCTCCTGACATGTTCATTTTAAATTATAATGCTGCATCGTGATTGGCTGGCCAGTTTTGGATCTTAAAATGGCTAAAGCGCGAGCAGGACAAGATGGATAATGATAATGTTTGTGAGCAAATACTGTGAGAATTTAGCGTGCAGGGAAGGTCAGGAGAGGTTTAAAACCAGGCATCATTTTAAGGACAAGAATTTATGAAAACATTTTTGTAGCAAGCTCCAAAAACTAACCTGTCTGACTGAACAAAAAAACAGGCATTGAAAGTTTATCACCACGTAGTGAAATAAAATATAAACTTGGCTTTTTATTAACATTAAGGCAGTTTTAAAATAATAAGCTACGAGCATGACCATGTCTGCCGGCATAATTAACAGCTTGCTGTGGATTTCCTGCTGACGAATAGGGAAGTTGCCTAAAGGCAAAAAAAAGGGGAAAAAAATGTTAAATTATTTTTTTCTCCATTTCCTGGTGTAAAAAATGTATGTGCCTCAAGAGAACGTCTTCTTTATGAAATCCAGTATGGAGAATAAAATGTTAAATCTAGATAGAGAGATATTTTTGGTATTGTCTAACTGTATCAAACTTGATCAAGTATAAACTGATATTCTAAAAGGTTGAATACAGATTTTAAAGCTACACTTTTAAGACATGTTCTAACAAAGACAATGAACTTAAGTGTATTTTTGCAATATTGTAGTTTTTTGACACACAATGAAAAAGTACAGAAAACCAAAGTGATGGTGCCAAACATGCCCTTATAAAAGGACTGTGCTTAAATCAGACTTAAATATGACAAAACAATTGATCTGCTTTGTTAGATCCTCAAAACCTTGATCTAACTCGATCATCACGCCTTTCCAGTTCTTAGCAAGTCCAAATCACTACCAGACAAAAAGTGGCAAGAACCGAATGGCACCCCAATAAAAACAGAGCAGAATAAACAGCGTCAAAGTCAATACGAATATCTGCTATTGTATATATTTCTTGTGGGGGATTGTTGGCCTAGTGGTTAGAGCAGCGCGCTTATGCCCTGAGAAGGTTGCAGGTAACCGGTTTGATCCCCACAGCCTGCACTCTGGGTCTCTGAGCAAGACACTTAACCCCACACTGCTTCACTGGCAGCACACTGCTCTCCAAGGGGATGGGTTAAAATGCAGAGAGTTCATTTCTCCATTGTAAGATCAATTACGTTCAATTTGTATTTTTTAACATTTTACAACATAGATAATGGTTTTTAGCAACCTGGCAGCATTTTGATGTATGAAGTAAGACTCTCTTTAGATTTATATCTGCAGCTAAAACAGATTTAATATAAATTTTAAGACAAACAAAAAAGCTAAATCTTATTGCAAATCAATAATAAGTCCCTCCCTCAATCCTATTTTGCACAGCTACAGCAGGCTTACTTGTCCAGGAAGAGGTGCAATGCAGCTATTTCTGGCTACATATACATTAAATGAAACATGAAAAAAAAACTTTTATTTAGAGACCCGTTCCTGTATTTTTTTTTCTTATGCCTTTAATGATTTTTTTAATCATTTCTCAATATCTAAATGCTCATATGCTTGTTCCAGATAAATATGAAATGTTCTACAGTGTAAACCCAAGGTCCTTCAGTGTTAGCCTTTTCACGCCATGCTTCAGCCAGCCCTTTTCATCTCAGTCCAAGTGGTATCTCTCATTCACCTGAATGGGCAGAAAGGACATTCTGCCTTAAATTTAGATCTATCTTGGAAATGAGTCATCAGTCACAAGGTAATTATACCACTCAGTTGACATTCTTCAAAGTTAATAGAGAAGATGGTCGGTGTGCAAACAGCTGTAAGAGCCCTAAAAGAAGAATAAAGAAGCATAAAAGTGTCAGATAAGGTTCAGAACACAGAGTCCATTGAAAACACCAAAAACTGCACCTTTATAAAAAATTTTATCAGAGCAAATGTTTTTTTTTCTTTTATCCTTCACCTTGCAGTCTGTCGAGTGGAGGTAAGAGCCTCCATATCTTAAAGCCGAGAAGCGACAGCTAGACTTCTACAAAATATCAAATGCCCTGAACTCAACAGCAAAGAATGATATGAAAGTAATACCCACAACGCCTTTAGAAACTTTTCACAAGCCCTTGAACTTTTTGAATTTTTTCTCACACTGCAACCACAAACCTCTATGTATTTTGTGGGATTTTGAGTGATATTTCAACCACAACAATGAAAAAACAATAATAAAGCCAATGAACAAGATGAAGCCGGTGGTGGCAGTATGCCACTGTGGGTTTTTTCTTTTTATCACCAGAGATTAGGAAGCAGGACATGCGTGATTTAGTGATGTATGATGCTTAATAGGGACTGTGATGTGACGGAGATTGTGATATAGCAAAAGCAATGTCACAAATGTTTTCCTGTGTACAAAGGATTTGGAAATGTATAATACAAAATATCAGTAAATACAAGTTATCAGCCAATATTGGTATTGGGCATAGAAGATTTTCATATCTGTGCATCCTTTAAGCCCAATGAAATACATTTCCATTAAGGATTCTAACATGACAATGTTATAGAAGGCAGTGTGTGTATCAGAGCAGGTGATACGGCTAAAGAGTCCCAAACAGCCCACTATGCAGCTTTCAGGGTTAGGGTGTTGTCTAGTGGGAATCAAGACCACATTTCTGCCACTTCATTTGTTTTCCATCAGACTGAGATGCAGGCAGACAAGGTGGGGGGGAGAGAGACAAAAAGCCTCAACACCTGCCAACGGTGACTATTAATGGCTAATGGGAAGGCAATGGCTCTGACTGCGAGGCTCGCAAACGGAACACCAAACAGCATGTAAATATTTGTTGACAGACACTCAGACAAAGGGTTGAGTGGTGGAGCGTTACTGTTCCATTGAGCTCTTTTAATTACCTGTGTGTGTGATTTAATCCGTCATATGTTTCATCCCATTCCTCTTAATGATGTACTCCACTGATTTCCTCATATTACCGCTTCAGTTAGGCTTATAGAGAATCCTCGCTAATGAAATACAAGAACAGGCCTGAGTTTAACAACGGCATATGAGGTGGATCTTCATCCAAAGGTGTTGATCAGAGGCGTTGCATTGTTAAAGCATCCTGCGGTGCAAATGTAATGCCTTATTCCCATTGTTTCATCTCTGTGTTCTCTACTTGTTTTAGCTTTGGGATGTGTGCAAGAAAAACCAGCCCCAGATCATATCAGTGTTCTGGCTAAAGAGGCGACATTGAGCTCGGAGCAAATACCAGACTGAATTTAGTGGAAAGAGCCGAGGGTGAATACATGAATTTGAATGACAGTGAGAAGGTTTCCCATATGTTTATTTTCAGCCACTTTGTCCACCTCCCAGACTGATTTGAATCTTGAAAAGATTTTATCCAGCTGAAACACTAGATCAAAGACCAATACAGAAAAAGCCTGAAATGCCAGAGTTTAATCAATAACATGAAATGAAATGAATAAAAAGGAAAAAAATCCTCTCTCTCTCCCCACAACCCCAGGAAACCAGAGGCTGCTGACCAAGAGCCAGACCAAGAAATCAGCAATGAAGGCTTTCTCAGGGCTCTTCAGGAAAGCAGGGGGCCCAGAAGGTAGATGCCACAATTATAAGTTCATCATTATGTTGATGAAAACATACATTTAGATTCACTTTAAAGGTTTATTCATTACAAATTTCAAATAATTTAGGTTATTCTATTATTTTAGAAGATTTACCAATGACAGAATTACAAATACTGTGGAAAATATTCATAGTCTGTGAATGATGTTATAGCTTGATGTTAAGGGTGTATAATTTTTTTGTAGTCAAAAGTCCTTTTTCAGGCAGCTGACCAACAGTGCACAGCAAACTCATAGCAATATAGCGGTGTATTACTTTAACCTCCTTAAAAGGCCCCAGTCACCACAACTTTACAGATTTTTATATCTAACTCTCATTTCATTTCTTACAGTACTATATTTCTGTTTCTAACATAAAGCTAAAATAAACCTTATCATTATACTGATTTACCTAAACTGTCCAGCAGAAAACTTGCAACATATGTGTCGGTTTTGAAGCTCAGCTCTCATATAAATTGTCTCCCGTTTGGTAAAAGTTGCGCTGAGGCTTTTTCTCGTTTATTAATTTGTTTTCTTGTTTTGGTTGATTCTCTTGCGTCTCACTGGACAAAGAGTACAGATGGTCCTCTATTGCTTGTTTTCAAGTCCTCTGGCACCAACAACACATCTTTACATCCAGGTCAAATGTATAAGGCCGACAACTTTGTCCCCTTTCAGCTACACTGATCAAAAATGGTGACACAAAATGGCATCTCCCATTAGATGCTCTACTCCTATCTATTAATAATCTACTAATTCCAAAATATGAAAACACTTTCATTTTCGATATGATTTCATTAGACATTCGTAGAAAACATTTTTATTAAAGCAAACTCTGATTTTTGCTAGTGAAATGCCAAATTTATTACGCACTATCCCTTTAAGGCTCTTGCTTAAGGAAGCAGAAGGATAGCCTGAGGTAACCAGGTTCTGGTGTCTCTCCAGGCCACAAATGCTCTCTAACCACTAACAAATCACTCCACTTTGTGCGATTCATAAGAAACATTTCGGGGTTAAACTTTCATTAATGGTTCATTTACAGAAAGGTGGCACATATAATAACTGGGGGAGTGGCGGCCTAGTGGTTAGGGCATAGATCTGGGACTCCACAGACTGCACTCTGCGTCCCTGAGAATTCATTTCATTGCTCTGTACTTGTGACAGTGGTAATAACAATAAAAGCTGGGAAAAAATAACATATAGACTTCAATAGTGTGCTGGTTGGTGTATGACAGCCTTAACAGCAATTGGGACCACAAACTGAATCTAAAGGTCAGGATGGCTTACTGCCCTAAGTAGAATTTTGTTGGTGGGCAGCATGCAGTGGCACAAAGCAACTAAAATGGTGTTTTTAGTATTCGATTTAAACTCTCTAATTAGATAATAAAATAACAGCCTTTTCAGTCTTTTTATTCACTCTGGAGTAATTCAGAATAATCAAATATAAATCAAATATTCTACTTTTAAGAGATGCCTAAAACCTGATCAGAAAACACAAAACATTACATTTGACATATCAAATTTGAACTAAATTTCTACTTATATATCTATTCAGTTTTTTTATAAACACGATGATCTCCCTCATTTTTACATCATAGGAGTTAGTAAAATGTCGGCTGAACAAATCAGTAGATCCAGGGTTAATAAATATGTACATGTGAAATTAAAAATGCATAAATAATAAAATTAGTAGGGGGTAGAAGAAAAAAGGGAGTCCATGTTTTAGATCAGATCAAATGTATCACTATAGAAAACTGCATCAGAAAATGACTTTTACATGAGCTCACTCTACATGTATATGTAGCTCAAGCAGGTACATTTTTGTCTTTAATGGATCTGTCATATTGTGTAATAAAAAGCTACTGGTTTTTGCAAAAGGGAGGTGATGGGAGCATAAGGGAGGGGCTTGCACAGGGTGCAATAAATGCTGGAACCTCCACTGGTTCTATGTTATCTTGTTTTTCTTTTGTGATCACCTTTGGAGAAGGAAATGTGCAGCTTTGGGAAAGGATGGGATAAACTTCTCTACAGAAAAAGAAAGATTTTGGTTTATATAATCAATGACGATTCCTATGCAACAACCCACAGTGGGATGTCAAACTTTTATGGAGTCACTGAATCAACCATGCAACCTGATTCCAGCCTGGAAAGTCTTCAGCTTTTTAGTCTATGATTCAGGATGTGGGGGGATTTGAGAGACTTGCAAGTATTGACTCATATATTCTTCGCACTTAATACTTTCTCTCTCTCTCAGTTAGTTTAATTTTGCCCATGCAAATCAAATATTTTTAGTATCCCTGGGGAATTTACAGGGTGCAGGTCAGATAGATGCGGTGGATTGTTTTGCTTTGGGGAAAAATCTGCGCGCTCAGCCGCACGCATTTCTAAATAACTAACATTTCCCAGCTTTTATAAAGATGCACACATGTGATTAGGTTTAGTATAATAAATAAGTTTTATTCATACAAAACCCCATAGATAAAGGCAGGATGTTTTTTGGCACAAAGTTGTCATCTTTCACCAGACGCGCTCCGCTTCTCCTCTCTGGACTTTACGCATGTGAATAAAAATCAAATAAAAACTTCCCAGCTTCGCTTCAGATCTGCATCAGTCTTACCTGTTGGCCCCTCGATGCCATCAGCGTAGATCTGGACACTTAAAATGAGCAGAAAGGCGCAGGTGTTCATCGCGTAGATGTTTTAGTCCACTTTACATGGAAAGAACAGGTCATTTCATTCACTCCGTCAGGTCCAGGAAGGCGGCAGAGAGCAAAGCAGAGCCCATCTATTTCCCTCAGTTTTGTTTCTTAACTGAGTTTCCGAGACACTGGAGTGAGACAGGGCAGAGCTACTTCTGCAAACTGACGTCAGGGTAAACAGTTGAGGAGAGAAATTTGCTTTCCCAAGCCCACTTTCGCTCCCTACACTTCAACTTTTCCATTCAAAGCATGAGTCGGGCGCCTCCAAGTGGCCGGCCACTGAAATGACAGCTTCCCATTAGATTGGGGGCTAAATAAATCTTATTTGGTTCTGCTTCATTCAGGGGTGGGATTAAAAAAAAATATTTGTCTTTTTCTTTGGGAGCATGACTCTGGTCATTTTAGTTCTCCACTACATTTCAGCACATTTCTAAAGTATTCATATGTTTCTTCACATTATGTCATGTCACAACCATAATCGTTGATTGTTTTGTGAAGTGGAAGAAATATCAGTTTTTGCTAATATAAATCTCTTTGCAACAAAGCCTACCTATTGCAGATATAGCCACAAAACTAAGGGTTCTTTTTTCTCCCACAGTCAAATTTAGATGCAAAGTGTCTGTGAAGATCCCGTAAGGTTAATTTAAGTCTAGACTTTGACTGGGCCATTTAGACTAATAGATATATGATTTCAAAAAAAGAAAAGGAAGAAAATAAGCGCCCTTCAGATTTGCAGGCAGGACCCGGTTTCTAGATACACATCGAGAAGAGTTGCTTCTTGAGATCATATTCAGAAATTACACAAATTAGATGAAAGTATCAACCTTACAGTAAATGAAGTTCAGCTTTATTTACCACGTATAAGAAAATGTGTCTTTATTTTGTAATGTTGGTTAATAGAAAAAAGAAAAAAAAAACAAGGCCCAGGAGATACTAAACACTAAACGAAAAAGCCCATTAAGATCATAGATATTGGTCAATTGAGAAACGTTATTGTAGTTGGCTCTGGATGCTCTAAATCTCCTTCCAGTTGGGAGTAGATTCACCAAATGGGATTGTATGTGTGTGTATGTGTGTGTGTGTGTGTGTGGGGGGGGGGGGGGTTGACCTGGGTCACCCACAATTTGGTGATGGTGGTGAGCTTTTTGTTTGTTTTGTTTGCACATATCTCCCAGCATTCTTTGCTTAGGACCAATTATCTCATTAGCCATGCTGCTATTCTGGACAGTCTGTTTCTATCTTCCACTTCTAAATCAATTGCAAAAGACCAACAAGCACCAGGTCATCTGCATACTTATACAAATAGCAATATGGATTCACAAGTAGCAGCTCGCTGGGAAGAATAACAAAAAAAAAAAGACCAACACAGTAGAGGTCACACCTCCTTGGGGAGCTCCTGTATTTACAATAAGCATATCGGAGGAGATGTATCTTACTCTTTGAGGTAATGTAAGGCTGCACAACATATTGTTAACATATCTTATTTGCTATATCAGTGTATTTAGAATAATTATTGGTTAATTTATAATCAAGCAATTTGCATTTAACATGGTAATGTAACATCTAGCCAGTTGGATAGAGTCCAGGGAGAGCATCTGTTGCAATAAAAGCTAAAGCTTACCGACTTTTAAAAACATACATGAAAAGAATGGAAAGAGGAATTTAGGTGTAAAGTATTTATCAGAAATTATATCATCATCATAATATTCACACACTATTTCTGTTGTGAGGTTTTCTAATATCCTGCACTTCCATAATAAAGCGGCTTCATGCAGTTAAAGATATGATCAAATTCAGCCCCTAAAAACAGGAATAAAGAAAAAAATACATGTTGCATTATCATTATACCCCTGCTTTTAGACTGAGAATAAATGACCATTGAGAGTATTTAGTTTTTCCAAAACTGAAGCCCCAATATGCATTTGGTAATGTTTAACATACAACACAAACCTCACAGTAGTACTCAATATAAGATCTAACAACACGCAGCAGAAATTTAGTGATCATTGGAGGTTCTATGTTTTATGTAGGAGTATCTGAATAAAGGGGCTTCAATACAATTGCATTCCATGTTTGTTGAGATTTTTAGTTGTAAAACCTTCAGTATGCTTGCACTCTCTGTTGGTAAACCACAAAAAGCCAATGAAGCTGTTCTGTCTCCAACTGTGGAAAATGTGAATCAGTGTGAATGCCTTAGACAGTAAAGGCCCGACATCTGAGATAAATTCAGATCAAATAAAGCAGAAAAGGTGGCTGAAATGTTCAGTTAGCAGTAACAGCAGGTTTCTATGTACTTGTGATTTCCGACAACTGCAGGACAGTGACGGCAAACAGCAGCATTTTTAAATGAACTACAGCTGGAGTCCTGCCTAAAATCTTCCCATTAGAATTATTTTCAATTAGACACCTTTCCCTGTAGAAATAGCAATGACAAACAATGTGTTTTTCATCATTTATATCACATTGATTTAATGATTATTAATTGTATAGTGACAGATTCATTTACATTTTCTCAATTTTTTTTTTTTTTTTTTTTGTAGAGATGTCAGACAAGTCATACCAGACTGGGTAGCAAAACATGTCCTGTCCTGTCATTTGGTTAATGCTGCAACCCTAACTTATAATAATAACAGCAAAACCCATGCTGTCTATTGCAGGATCATTACACCAAGGCTCTGGGTGACATTTTTAGCCATAAATATTAACATGTGGCTGACACCGAGGCATTTTGTACAATATTTCATAATGTCAGTCTTTATAATAACCTCATTATAATAACATGGATTAGGTTTTTTTTTTTTACCTTAACAGAGCTTGTTAAAAATTGTATACATTTAAATAATAAAAAATTTGTACTGAATATTGTAAAGTCCAAAAAGTCAAATTTTTTTTAATATCCTTTATTTATGTTTAGTTTACAGCCAGAATGAGTTTTATATTCTCTCAGATATGGCAAGTATACATACCTTTGCAACTTCCAATGACAGCTGCAAGGCATATTTCTCCATAAATTAGGAGGGTTGACATGTTGCGGGTATTAAATTTGCATTTGATGGGGTTACTTTTCTCCATCTCTACCAACAGCTGTTTGTGTTATTAAGTCCTTGAAATGTTGGACTGCAGAAATCACTTTTGGATCTAATGGAATGTGCACAAACCAAATGCAAACATATGGCACAAATGTAATAATTATTTCAAAGTGCGTGATCTGACACATCTTTGCAAGCTTGTCTGGTGTGTCATTGGCTTGTTGCGCAAATTGTGTATGAGAATGGACAGTGGTGTTGTGATGCATGTAATCAAGAAAATATAGTGCATTTGAGATTTTAACAAAGGTCTTCATATCAATATCAAGTTATCTGTTTTTTCTAGTAAATTAATAACTCATTTATTAGTATAACCTCTTCTATATTAACAATGAAAACAAAAGTGCTTGACAAATACAATAAATAACAAACACACACAAATAGAAAACAAAAACATAAAATTTGGTTAGAAACAAGGTAGATGAAATAATAACAAGTAAGGAGTAATAATAATCTGTGAACTTTGAACTTTGATTGGATAAGACCAAGTTCATGTATAGATGCAAAGCTAATTCCAAAGCTGTGGTACAACCACAAAAAAAGCTCAGTCAGCCCCAACGTTTTTACTTTTCCTTGAAACTGTGACCTTGTTTTTGATCTTGAAGTGTTTTGCATAAATAAAAGTCTCTAAATTGATTTTATTCAGTCAGAAAATGGAAATGATTTTTAAAAATGACCAATGATTAGTTTGATTTGAACTTGTTATAAGCAGAGAGTGAATTTGCTTTAATGGAATCTTAGTTGGAAACCTAAATATAAAACTATTTCTGCATGCAGAAAACTATCTAAAATCTTTTATTGGTTGTTTACAGTTTACATTATTTTCTGCAAAATAGTCTAAATAATGTTACAGAAAATAACAACAGAATTTTTTTTTTATTATTATTATTTGTCTATTTCTGATTGGATGATCAAGTCCCCATTAGGACTCTCTTCCCCACAGCTGATACAGATGCAGCTATTAGTTCATAACCTCAGAGTAAGAAATCCTATCCAGCCCATTCATACTTCGCTCTAATGTCCCTCTTGATTTCCAGTGATGATAGCTAATTATTGTTGTTTTGATCTAGGACTATATAAAGTTTCAGCAAAGTTTTTTTTTCCTTTTTCACTGACTTTGTTCTTTGTGTATGTCTCAGTTTCAAATGTGAAGTGAGTCAACCTTCAGACATACAACAAACTGAACCAGAACAAAGAGTCTTCCTGTCTGAGTGACCTTTCCAGCTGCGCAAACTGTTCTTGTGTCAAGATCTCCCCTTAAACTGAACTGAACTGAACACAACCCTGGTGTAATCAGGTGCTGAGACAAAAGCTTACTTTTGATAGAAGTTCAAACCTAAACGAGCTGGGATTATATTTCCATCCTAAATTCTTACTTAAATAATGATTTCATTTGTTAAGAGAGATTGTCTATTAAATAAACCTAATCCAAGTGAACCAAAACAACCATTGGTGTTTCATACGGAGGATGAATCCTGAATATTTGTAAATCAATGAAAGTGAAAGCCTGAAGTACTTCAAATGTTGTTCTACATCTTTTTATGGCCTCTTGATGAATTTTGGAAGAGCACCTTTGATCCATGACAGCTGATTAATTAAACGTCTATAACGTTTTTCTCAAATGATGTTGAATTTCTTTTCCTAGGCGCCTGATGTATTTATCTCTGAGATGTATTATCTTGCTATATCTAGCCAGATGGTTTCTATTTCAGTGACTTCTGGATTTAATAGGTCTATTAGAAATGAGAGCTGGGTGTGGCGAGTAAAACAAATAAAAAAAAATGGGATTAATGAAAAGTAAATGCAAATGTAACAAAATGGGCAATTGTCCAGGTTGGTTTTTGAACGCTTTCTGTTCTGTTCCCGTTAAATCTCTAAAATCCTGACTAAAAATGTTTGTTGATTTGAAACGTCTAAGTGACATGATAGCAAAATTAGTAAAAAACAAAATGTTAAGGGTAAAACATTTTCTCTAAGCTCTCCATGCTAACTTATTGCAAAAAACAAAATGACCATCAGAGCCACTTCTCCTTGGGATAACGCATTTAACTGTGACTCAGTTAAACTGGCTATACATCTTTTAATTAGCTGCAATGTGTGGACATTACAGCTGAAAATTAAATTAAAGGTGTTCACCATTAATTGACTCTAATATTGTAAGACCTGAATTAACAAACCATCGCACTCAGAGTAATTTGATTAATGGAAAGAGAACAACACAATGTCAAGTAAAAACCTGTTATTACACCTGCTTTACATGTGACAGACACGCATTTAAAGGACATTTATTAAAACAAAAGAAGTGTTTTGACCGGAATGCATTTTGCTGCAACGTATTTTAATGTGCAGTAATGTGATGTTGCAAAACACTGCTAAATTCAAACGGCAGGACAGGTGTCAGCAGAGATGCGCCGTGATGATAGTCATTTTATCAGACGCTTTATCGACTGCCACTCATAACCCCGGACAAACACCTACATCTGGACAGGCTGTGCCACATGCCAATGTGTAATAACATATCATCACAGTTCTGAGAGAAGTTGTCAATTTCAACACCATCAGTGTCTATCTCGCAGCCTGGGCATGCAGAGCTGCGCTGAACAAAAACAGGAAAACAGCACTGGAAAAAAAAAGGAGGGGGGGGTATAGTTATATGGAAAAAAGCGTCTCCTTAGGCAACATGACATCTGCGTTAGTAGGGTTAGTGGAGGTACAAATAAGGTGTAAATTATGGATCAGAAAGGGTAATTTATTTGAGCTAAATTACACTGTAGCTTATGTCTTAGGAGGGGGTGTATTTAAATCAGAGAAAAGAAGTGGAAGTGAAGTAAAGTCAAAGCTTTTAAAATAAAAAGAACAGTATAGTACAAATAAAATTGACCTGCATGTATTATTCATTGTTTACCTGCCTTTAGCTCTTTTGCTGTGTGGGCTGTCAATAAGTCCATCAGCATTTGCAACACTCATCAGCTGCCTGACGATAAAAGAATCAATAGCCGGAGGCGTGTGAAGTTAGCTCCTTAAAAAAACTCTAACACTACATTTGATTCCGATTCAAAATATGATCATTATCCGATGAGATCATTCTAGGTGTAATTGGTCTTTTTGAAAGCCAGTTTTTATCTTTATTTGGATTTTATTATTTTGTTATAACTAACAACTGGAAACTAAACACACACTAAAGCAGGGAGGTATAGACTACATGCAAAAGATGTGATAAAGCCTTTTCTTCAGGGAATCTCGGATGCACATTAACTGATTTGATCTAAAGTTCAAAATTATTTGTAAAGCGATAAATAACAACACAAGTGAATCCTTAAATTTTTACTTTAAAGTATGATTTATTTAAAAATTAAAAACCTATAAAATATGATTTATTCAATAGACATTAAAATAAATCAACCTCTATTATATTGTGAGTACCTGTATCTAATGTACATTTAAGTAATCAAAGAGTCATTAGGTAATGACATACTTGTATTATTTTGTAATTTATTTATGTTACCCATCAGTCTCAAAGATTAGTGTAAGAAGGGCTACCACTGTTTTAGTCAATATAACCTGTGTGGTAAAACCAATATTCAAACCCATGATTTCACTCTGCACGTACCACAAAGAATAAATGATGAAAATACACCCCATAGTTTGACAAAAATATTTAAAACAAGAAATCTTTGTTTAATTCATGTATTTAAAAAATATCCATCCATCCAAAAATATCTTTTCTTTTATTTTTATTATTTATTTACTTTTCATGTTATTTAATATTTAATTTATTGATTAAGTGGTACTTTTAGCCCTCAATAAACACCAAGTCAGTCTTTGGATTTAAGATTTCCTCCAATTCAAATAGTGCAAACATTTGCAGCAAATTTACAACACAAACAAAATTGGTTTTTAAATTACATATATAAAAAGTATACAGTGTTCTCTGTAAACTAACCATTTAGTAATATTTGGTTTATGACAAAAGAAGAGAAAAGAGTGGTAGTGTTACAACAGACAAGTAATATTTTTAGCAGTCTCAGTTAACTACTTGAAAACAGCATGGTACTCCCCACCCACCAACCAACCAAACACCTAATCCTTACAATAATAAATGTCCATTATAATGCTTAACATAGCTTTATTTCAAAACACTAATTGCATTTTCTTAGTGTCTTCTTTTTCTGGTAGACAACCCTCCGATTATGCTTCTGTTTTGGGATCCCCTTATAGATGGCTAATAAATAGGGTATAGAAAATTATGAATTAATGTATTATAGCTCATCAATGAGTGTATTATGCAATCACCATATGATGCGTGCCAAAAATTATGCTTAAAAATGGTATAAAAATAGTTTAGTCTGAAACAGTAAACCTAAGTACTTCTTAGTCATCTATAGGTGAAACGTTCTAAAATTGTTGTTTTTCTATCCTCAGAAAGCACAGCTGGTTAGCTGATTACACTCTTCCAAAACCCCCAGTTGGCCACCACTTATTCCGGCTAGGTTCTGTCACATGTTTCTTCCTGTTTATAGAGAATGGGTCTGCTCCATTGTCACCGACTTGCTTGCTAATGATAAGGGATTACTGCAAAATTGTGAACAGTGCAAAACAGGGAGTGCAATGCAACTAAAAGCACTATTTAACTTGTTACCAACAGTGCTTAAAATAATAAAGTGAATTAGTAGTACTGCATTACACTTTGGACTAAATAAGTCAATGTGAAAGGATCTTCAGTAGAATATAGGGTTAGATTCTTTGTATGTTTTATAGATCATTTAAGATTCACTGGACCCTAAGTTATTTGTCGAGTAAAATTACCGTAGTTGAAATTATGCTTGATGTGAATTCGAGCAAATAAAAATGAATAGACTTGAATGGAAAAACAATATATCAGGGTAAAAGCAATGCACATTATAGATCAGACAGCCAATACATTTTTATTACTTAATTTTTTAGCTGGGAAGGTTAGAACCTCCGGTAAGACACTCTTCTGGATATTTTTTAGGGAATTTTTAGACCTTCTGTGCAGACTGATTTGCATACCTACCATACATCTAAAGATGCTAACAGCCAGAATACCTCCTAATCAGGGAAGTTTGTTTCACATCATAAAAGCAGAGTGTGGAGTCTTTGCTGCAGCTCTTTATTCAGTCTCTTCATTTCCTCTCAGTAAGGGCTGCTAGAATCTACTTAAGCTTCTCAGTGTCATGTGAGCTTTTCGCCTCCTCATATCTAGTCAGACCATCTCAAACAAGAAGCTCCGTTTTCTGTTTCGTCCCTTTGTTCTTTCCAGAGGTATCTTTTTTCTTGTTGCCACTTTGGCTCACTCCGTCTGTCCTGCCGGCTCCAAGAAGGTGACTCTGGCCAGCGGGGGCAGAGAAATGGCTGCAGACCTGAGCGTGAGATGAAGCAGATAAGCCAGTAAAAGGAAGGGGATAGATCACTGTATTCGTCCTTTCATTCGACAGCAGGTTGTGCACGCATCTTTTCTGCTGGCTCTGACCGTGAGGTCGGAGGTGTTTCAAGGATGAAATTTTATAAGATCTTCTTTGATTGCAGCTCTGCTTCTGGTGTTCCTCTGAGACTTCTTCCAGCACTATATAAAACAAGATAACAGTTAGTACAATCCACTGGGGGCATCAATGTGTGAGCTGTGTATTGGATCTGGCAGCGTTCCCACCGTACACACCGTGATGGATGTTACTCTCTTGGTTCTGGGTGCACCTGAGGGCCAGAGCTTGTTTCACGGAGTCCAGAAGCCCAAACATTTCACACAGGGAGTTAAGTATAAGAGCATCTAACAAAACAAAACAGTAAGAAAAAATAATGAAGAGTAATCTTTTTTTTTATTGTACACAATCGTCTAAGATGAACAATTTATTCACCAATCAATTATTTTAACAATGATGAGCTAACTTTTTTTAAGCAGACCTTTCTATTCCTATAATGGCCTAAAAATTATAATGACTGCAAAATTATTCATCCCCACTGAACCTTTTTATTCTTTATTTTGTCATACTGGAATTGCAAATCTTTTTGTTTTTTTATTGGGATTTTTACGGGTAACAACATTTTGAAACCACATGAAAATGAAACATAGATTTCCAGTGTTTGCTTTATGCTGCAATTACAGCTGCAGGTCTGTCTGGCTGAAGATTTTTTTCATAGTCAGACTGGAACAAAAAGGAAGCAAGAACAATAGTTTTTCCAGCCACAGATTGAAAATTGTCTTGATACTGGACTTTAATTAGGCCAATCCAGTTAAAACTGTTAAACTAAATCTTTATTGTAGCTTCTAGTCATTAAGTTTACCATCATTATTCTGATTAAAGATGAACCTCTGCTTCTCTAAAATGTTTTCCTGTTCTTTTACCTCTATCAGTCTTCTCATCATTTATAACCGTCTTCTCTGTCCCCCCACATAAAAGCATCTCCGACAGCATAATCCTGCCACCATCTTTCATTGTGGGGCATTTGGGAAGTTCTTAAAGTTGATGCGGAGATATAGTTTATTGACAAACATAAAAAAGTAACAGTTCAGTTTCTTTATTCAACTACAGCATCTCTTTCCACATGTTAACCATTTTCCTACAACGCTAACAGAGCTTCTCGTGGCTTTCCATTAACAATGGTTTTCTTCTTGCCTTGCCACCGATCCAGAGTTTTAAACCTTCAACAAGAGAATCTTCTACCAGAGCTCTAAACCTCTGAAACCGATCCATTCGGACCGAGTTTGGATCAGTTAACCGTGCCAAGCTCAGTTCCTCACCTTCAGTACAACTTAATTCAACACTACAGGTCAAAATGCTGCAATTCATAATAATGTTTTTTTTAATAATTGAACTTTATTGATCTCACATTGGAGAAATTTACCTCTGCATTTAACGCATCCCCTTTGAGAGCACTGGGCTGCCATTGTGCGGTGCCCAGGGAGAAGTGTGGGGTTAAGAGTCTTGCTCAAAGTCCCAGAGTTGCAGGCTGTGGGAGTGGGGCTTAAACTCAGAGCCTCGGGATTCCAAGCCCTAACCACTAGGCCAGTACTACCCAATCCAAGAAAATCTACTAACATGCTTGCAGATCGATTCATAACCACGCAGACTACTCCTCTTTTTACATTTAGAAGACAAACAGTGTGCACACACAAATATGCTAAGCTTATTTTTACATAACTGAAATAATTTAATTTATTATAGTTGATTTTGAATTCTTACCTTTAATGCTTATTAGATTGTTGGCTGGAATATTGAACATCTGAATGCTAAACTTTTACTCAGATGAACTATAATACAATCCATTGTGATTTGTGATCAGTACACGGTGGAATGAAACCTCCCCAATAACTGCTGGAGAGGATGAAATGTTGCTGATGTCCATTGATTCCGTATTAATCCAGTTCACACATTCATCAACCTTGACAGGAGCGGCAGGCCCATGCGATTAAAGGACTTGTGAAAAAGCTTTTTCAACTGTTGCACTGGATATAGGGAGGGTGAGGAGTTTAAATACACCAAGCACAAAATCCTGAAAGCAGTGGTTTCCTCCAGCATCTATAAAAGATTCATCTTCCAACAGAACGCATCGATAATCAGCGAGAGGTTTATCACACCAGATCCACCTGATGCTAAAACTAGCACAATTAGTGGCACCGCCGCACAAGTTCTTTGTTGTAAACACTGTTGCAGATGATATTAGCTAATCAGTGATGGAGAAAGGTCAGGGAGGCTTTTCTATGAACCAGTAATGATGAATGACTGGTGGACAGTCTGGTGGAAACTCAAAAACCGCCAATCTGACTCTGAATCAGCCCAAATTATCTCCATCCGCCCAAAGCAATTTTTACCCTCAAAATCAAAATGAAAGCCGCCCCATCTGGCAACACTGGCGCCAAGCCCTACTGTTGAACTAGTACTAGATTTAGTGCGGTTCGGTTGTGTCCATTTACACTCAACAGTTATCTTGGTTACCGTATTCACACCGCTCTCGGCACGGTTTCAAAATGGTAGTGTAAATGGGGTATATGTCTCCACAGCTCCTCCAGAGTTACCATCAGCTTCTTGCCTCTGATGCTCTACTTGTCTGTATGAGCGGACCCTT
The DNA here is from genome assembly GCF_000732505.1 of Cyprinodon variegatus. Lineage (NCBI taxonomy): Eukaryota > Metazoa > Chordata > Actinopteri > Cyprinodontiformes > Cyprinodontidae > Cyprinodon > Cyprinodon variegatus. The sequence goes on from NW_015150799.1 coordinate 568,658, forward strand.
ATGTCTGATTATGTTTGGGGCTGGGCTTTGATGGATGGTGACGGATGATTAGTGTCCAATAAAGCGTTAAAAGCTTAATACATTGTTTTTAACCTACCCTTGCTCCCATTTTTTTCTACAGCCTTGCCTTTGACTTATTCAATTCAATTTCAATTCACTTTATTTATATAGCACCAATTCACAACACATGTCATCTCAAGGCACTTTACAGTTCAACCAGATCATACAGTCAAATTGATTCAAAGTTTTCTATCACTTATCTGCTGTGTTTTCTATGTAGATACAATGTGACAAAAATTTTATATATTAATCTTTTCACACTCTTGAGGAACTTACCTGTCTCCTGCAGGCTATCCTTCTCACTGCGAAGCTCCACACCTTTAAGAGCGGTCACCAGTTTGGAGTAGAGACCAGACAGTACGTCGCCAATCAGCCCAGATTCTGCTACGCCTCGCCAAAGACTCATCACTTCGTCTAGAGAGGATCAGTTACAGGATGTATATGAGAGTTTTGTTGGTTTTTTTTCTCCATTAGAAGGTTTAAAAGTGGGAACAGAGAGATGAGATAAAGCCATAAATGCACCGGAATAGATTTGATATAGATGAGGATATGAATTCCAGTGTGGGTTGCCAAAAAACAACTGTAAAGAAATATGGTAAAGATTAATGTTATCTGTGAAAAATATGCTGTGAAGGAGAAAGAAGGGGACATCTGGGTCTGAGATTTCAAGTAAAAACATATGAAAAGATAGAGCTTGATGTCATAGATGGATGAAACCATTTAAAAAGAAGTGGAGGAGAGAGGCTGTTAGATAGGCGACAGATGTTAAGAGGAAAGAGGAGGAAATGGGTTAGGATAGAGAAGCTCTGGGAAGACAGAAAGGAGGGCAGGACGGATTTGAAGGGGAATGAAATATAACTTGAATTTGGCACAAAACTGATACAACCAGGAGATACGTTGAAGAGAAGAGGTGCAAAGCATGTGAGATGTGTTATCTAAGAGGAAATGAATGTATGCCCACTGATGTTTGCTTAAACTTCTGTCACGGTGGTAAAATATTTGAAAGTGTTCCAGTTCCCATTTACATTTCTAAGTTTGTTTAATTTATTTCTTCATGAGGGGAATATAAACTAGAGTGAAGCACATTTCAGGAGATTTGAAGAAGAGAGCAAGAGGCTGATTAGCTTGCTGAGAGTTATCTACTTGAAACTCAGTGACAAGCAAGACTGCATCTAGAGCGAGGTGCTTCAACCTGCCTTTCAGGGCATCATCATCATGGTCGTTGTCGGGTTGTTTTACTGACTTAGCTCCACCTGGAACAGTGCCTCATTAGGTCACCTTTAAAAGTCTTTCAATCAAAGCTGCTGCTATCGCAAGTAAAAAGGCCAGAGCTGGAAATGTCAGCTGCTGTTGGCGGCTTTATAAATGGACATGACTGTTTCCCTGACTGTGGTCAGCAACTTTTTAAGGGCAAGTCGTCAGAATCGTCCCACAACTGCCGATTCAGAGGTTCGCTGGCTGGCTGGGTTAGGGAGGTCAAACCTTTTGTGGTTGCCCGAAGCTAGACCAGAGCAATCGGTAGACAAAAGTTTTGTCAATCTTTATAACTAGTTGTCCTGTAACAGATCTCTTTTCTTGAAAAATTATCTTTTTGGAATAGTGGGGAAAAAAACTTCATTTTTACAAAATTAGAAATAAGGCACCTTCCAGAATTATTGGTCAAATTTGCATAAAAGCCTTTAAATGATGTTTTTTATAAACACTTGATCATCACAGGATGCTGCTACAGTTCTCTAATAGTGATCAAAATGAAGTGATGGCCTAGTGGGTTAGAGCAGTGCGCTTGTGCTCTGAGAAGATTGCAAGTACCCGGTTTGATCCCCACAGCCTCCACTCTGGGTCCCTGAGCAAGACCCTTAACCCCACACTGCTCCCCAGGCGCCCCATGATCGCAGGCCACTGCTCCCCAAGGGGATGGATTAAATGCAGAGGTAAATGTCTGCAGTGTGAGATAAATAAAGTTAAATTATTATTATTATTGTCAGATTAAACCTGGACTTGAACTAGGCCACCCAAACTGTTTAATGCTGTACAGAAGTGGACTTGCTGTTGTGTTTTGGATCATTGTACTCTGTTATAATCCAAGTGCACCTTAGCTTAAGATCTGAGATGCACTGCTTGCTGGACTTTCTCCTTTCCTAGTGGAAGCAGAATGATTCAACCAATAATGCAAAGTCGTCTGGGTCACTGAGCACGGCCTACACCATATTCAACTCCTGATCCGATTATATGCTTTTTCTGAAATGCTGTATAAGCTTTATACAACAGTTTAACAGCATTCACATTCTATAAACAGTTCAACATTTGTCTCATCAGTCCTATTTTCTGAATGGTCTTAAGGATTATCAAGGACTTTCTGTTTTGCTTTGCTTTTTTAGCAAATCTGTGACTTGCTCAGAAGTGAGTTGGGACCTGAAATGCTCCCATAGCTCCCATTACCCTGCTCCTTGTTTTAATGTTAAACAATAAACGGTGCATTCCGCTGAGGCAGGTAAGGCCTGTAGTGAATTAGATGTTTTTTTAGGTTGTTATGTGACCTCTAGGAGTGATTTGGTATAAGTTAATTGCTCCGAGGAATTTTAAGCATGATGCGTCTTGTCTCTATTTGGGGATAATGTTTCTCACTGTGGGTTGTTTAGATCCTAAAAACATAAGAAACCAAAACTTTTTAATAATAAACCTCACTGACTTTTTCTCATCTCTTTCTAACTTCTTCCAGCTATGGCAGCTTGTGTTGCTCTCTGATAACTTGGATCCTGCTTCATGTTTTCAGACAGGTTCAATTTCAATGATTTTCTGAATAAAATTAACCTCCCAAAGATAGTGTCAATTACCTTTTAAATTATGCATGTTTTTCGTTATATTTTATCAGTAGAAGTAATGATAACACCTATAATCTGCACCAAAATACACTGAACCAGAGAATAAAAAGAGCATATGGCGTTATTGAGGCCAGCAGGTGAAAACCAAGGGACTAAATGAACATAAACATTGGATTAACACACATAATTTAATCTTTTATTTACAGAGTTTGTCAGTCCTCTTCATCTTAGAAGGATCCCCATTGATTTCTGTTGAGCTTACATGTTGTGTTGAACCATTTCTTTGCTTTGTTGCTGCAATAAACATTTTCTCCAAATTCTCCTCTACAATATCTGCATCACCCGTTTCTCCTTAAATGGGAACATGGGATATATATCTAGTTATTATAGATCTACATATATCATGTTTATGCAGAATTAATTTTTTTTTTGCCTTAAAAAACCTTTAAAGGTTTCAAACTTTTTTGCATAATTTTTCAAACCTTTAGCAGTAGGTTAAGCATATGTGGCTGCTATAAAAACTGCAAACTTTAAATGCCAACTGTAATCTACCTGTCACAGCAGGCAGCTGTCCTCCAACAGGCTCGAGAGCCGAACACAACAAGCTCGGTTCCACCAAGGTCCCTGGAGAGGGCCGCGTGCTGTTCATCAGCACATCAAACTTGGTGCTGCGGCAGGTGTTGCTGCACATGGACTTATGCTGGTAGAAATCTATCTGGCCAGAGTCCATCATTTTCCTGCAAACGGAAAACAGGCGGGTTACAAAAATATGTTTGAGAAAACACATTTTTTTAGCTTTTCCAGTTGCATGAGGGACTTTTGGTCTCACTATTTTGTTTGATGCAAAAGCTTGTCGGTCAGGTCTCTGGGGGAATGAAGATGAAAAGAGCTGATACCGCCTGTTGGGTTTTACGTGTTGCCTCCCAGCAACACCAACAGCAAGTGCAAACACGATAAAAAGGTGAGAAGTGCCGCTTGAAGGCTTATATGTTAGCCATTTGATCCTGCTATCATCACACTTCTGATTACCCACCACCCCTGGAATGTAGATAGACACTGAGACAGAGACGTGCAGATGGATCTTACATAAAAAGATCCTGTAGTGCTTTCTGACGACCTGAATGGTGAACTTATTCAAACCTCTTTGAAATTCTTTACATTGTGTCTCAATTCAACCACAGACTTGTTGGGTTTTTATGTGATAAAGCTACACAAAGTAGCAAGGATATGTTTAATGTTAATTAAATATCGTTTGTAATTAAAAACTATGTAACTGACAAAGTGATCCTGTGGGTGTGTGTGTGTGTATATAACTCCTAAAGTCAATACTGTGTGGGAATATTGTCTTATCAGTCGCTTTCCCTAGATTTAAAGCCATAAATTCACTAAATGATGCTCTAGATAGGGGCGTGTAGTGAAGAAATATAAATACATAATCAATTCCTTATGAATATGCTTTTATGTTTTTCTTTTCTTTTAAAGGTCATAGCTACAACTTTTTCATCAAAACAATCAATAAAAAAATAAATCCACAGAGAGACTGTAAAAAAGAAGAAATGTAAAAATATATATATATATGTATTTTATACATGTATCCATCAGTTAACTTAAAAGTTTGCTAACTAACAGGGTAGCATCGCCACCTGGAGGAATTAAATTTGTGGCTATCTCCTTTAAGGATGATTTAAAATTAAGGTGTTGCACTTCAGTTATTTTAGGATTAGGTAACAGTTTTTTCTCTTTCGCCCCCTTCAAATATTAAAGAACTGGCTATTATCCTGATGTTTGCGTTTCATTCTTTTATTTTGTGTCCCTATGATAAACCTCCGGCCCCATCCTGGCCTTCCTGTTAAATTTGGTCTAGAACCACACATTGCAAAATAGCCCAGTTTGAGTTCAGACTGGTTGGAAACTGAAAAAAGAAATTCACATTACAAACTTTTACTTGCATTTAGGACTAAACTTGACTAGACTATTTCATATAATGAATATTCTTTGATATAAACTATTGCATCCTAGCTTTGGCTTTTTAGTGTCATTGTCCTGCTGGAAAGTGAACCTCTGTACCATTCTTACATTTTTTCGTAGCCTCTTAGCTAATGTAAACCAGCTTCCCTTTCCATACGGAAGCAAAACGTTCCCACAGCTTGATGTTGCCGTCTGCATGTGTCAAAGTGGGAATGTCGCCATACCAAGGCCAGATTTGTGGAGTTTAAACCTAATAGTTGTCCTGGGATCAAATTACACTCAAACCGATCAGTTACTAACTCACTTTTGAAGGCAACCAATTGAAACAGATTTTATTGAAGGGTGTCAGAGTAAAATGGGGGCTAAATATACAATATACAACAAAATCCTTTAGATTTACTCCTATTGCTTTTGCTAGTCTATAATAGTAAAGATTAAAAGAACACATTTAGAAAGTAGGGGTGTGAATACTTTTAAAAGCATTACACAAGACACTGATGTGCATTTAACTATTAAACATGGCAGTCACCACAAGAAGGACAAAATAATGAGGTTAAGAGGAAGACAGATGTTTCTTTAATGTTTCATAAGCTTACCTGAGCATAACCCCTCCCACTCTGATGGCTCTCTTCCAATCCTTCAGAGTGGCTTTTCCTGCCAAGTCTACAAATTGCTTGGGACTAATGAGTTGGTCATTGAACTGTAAAAAGCAAGAGCGAGCAATTTATGCCATGTAAACAGTAAAACAGGCTGTTAACCCATGTAGTGATTATCTCACCAGAATAATTTATGGTTAAACCAACCATACAAGAAATATAAAACTTAACACATCACCACAAATGTGTTAGGATACACCCTGAAAATAAACAGACTAAAGGTGAGAAGAGCAAATAGAAGTATAGGATCCCTGTAAACGGAGGATACTTATTCATCCGTTTTGTTTTGTGAAAAAAAAAAAAAGCAAAATCACAGATTCGACACACATGAGCCATCTGAACATTGGCTGAACAAAAGTTCTTTAAAAAATTTGAACTGAAGAAAATCTTCAATGAAAAAATATTTCCAAACACAACATCCTTCAGCTGGAACAATAGGGAAAAATGTCTACAAATCTTTTAAAGTGGGAATTTAACCAAGTGTGCTGGAAGCCTAAAAGCTGGCAGAGGTACAAACTGAAAAGGGTTAGTAAGAAAAAAAAGGTGGACTAAAGTTCAAAACACAAAGAGACAGGGAACCGAGAGCCATATGGCTTGAAAATTGAAAAATAATGAAGTTGGAGAAAATTGGATATAGAAAAAGAAAAGTCAAGCCTTGAAGATTTCTGTTACAAACACAGAGGAAATCGAAAAAGAAACAGCAAAAGTTTGATGTCTGTATAAAAGTAGTATTTCGTAATAAATAATATTATAATTA